>NW_026607091.1:817500-858464 GCF_029890125.1 Rhinichthys klamathensis goyatoka
ATTTATGTTGTAATAATAATTAAACAAAACTCTTGACTTTAAATAAGTAAACAGTTATAAACAGTTAGCTATTTAAGCATCAAGAAGGTTAAACATAAACGCTGTAGGGCAACATCGGTTAACAACATGTATGCTACATTGAGATTCGATCCGAGTCGATTGAAGCTCCTCGAAGCTCGTGTTGTTGCGTTAACCACTGAGCTATCGTCTATACATCTGTGACTGTTTTTATTGCAATGTTTTACTTTTTCATTATTTATTCAATTTCATTTCAGTAGCCTAATTTCAGTATTGTGATTATGAATTATTTTAACTACGTTTCACTTGTTGAATTCATCTGCTACCAGCTTTCAATCGCTCTGAATCAGTGCGGTGCGGCAGCAGATTACGCATTAGAGAGAATAAACAAACACTTTTCAGAGTCTATGATTGTAGCGCCTCTTGGCGGTAAAAGGCAGCAAATACACCACACATTTTACCGCCGCGGTGGAACGGCTGATGTGGGCATTGTCATGGCTTGCCTCGACATTTGCGTTTGAATAGCGCGCGTCCTCCGTGGGCGTGTCAGATTAACGCGTAATGAAGTGTAATGAGCTGGGGAAAAAAAATCTGACAGCACTCTCTTTTCATACAGATTACATAAACTGAGAATATTTGTTTTTTATATAAATTACATCATTAAAAAGAAGAGAATTCAAGCTTCATAAAGAAAAACCTCTCGTGCCTGTATGACAAGTATTTGCAGAGTTAGAGTTAATTTTTCGGACGTGTTTCAGAATGGACTGCACTGACAGAGAGAAGGCAAAACTCGCATCATGTTTATTTTTCTTTATTTGACAAAAAGCACAAAACTTTGTTTTTATTGTGAGTATACAGAAAAATAATAGACAATTAACAGGATCGATTGATGTATAACACTTATATGTACGATCAAAATCAACAGAGTATTTTAAGTCTATTTTTCTGCTATGTGAAAAAAAAAACGGCAAAACGCGCGGGCGCGTTTCTGGTCCCCAGAGGGTTAAAAATAACAAAACAAAAGCATGCATTTCTACTTAGTATACAGCCTGTCGGTGGCAGATAGTTTGAGGGCTGGTTCATAAAAATGTTTTGTTTTGAGTTTCACTGCAAAACGTTATAAACTTGAACTGTTTAATACCTGTATAAAAGTCGTCTTCGACAGAGCGCCGCGTCTGTGAATCACGCAGCGGCTCGTCAGTCTCAGTTTCAAAACAGTGACTATCAGTTACTCTGATAAAGTTAGGGATTAGGGAACAACAGGATCCGCCTACATAAGCAGCTGTGTGTCATTTGTCGAATATTTTTGTCTTATTTAATAGGCTTGTTTGAGATGAGCAAAATCTGCGCAGAACCGATCACCGGTGATCGGCGCGAGATGCATGCCGGTTAGAAATGTGTCCGAGTGCGGTCCGCCTTGCTCTGATGAACTCTCGCGACCGCAAGGCGCACGTGTCGGATTCTGCAGTCGCGCGCAGTTGCTCTCCACCGACTGCGCTGATCAAAAGCATGATGGGAAACGACTTGCTGACGACACAGCTTAATGCTGATTGGTTCAAACAAACTTGATGTATTGTTCTCTTTTTAAATGTTTGATTTTAAAACTCTGATATCATGTTTTATGTGTATACATTATGTGTGAATATTCCCAAACGCTCTGACAGTGCGATATGGGTTATGTGATGTAATGTTTATTTAAAAAATAAAATAAAAACACATGTCTGTATTGAAGAAAATATTATTGATAAGCACATATTTGGAATGTAATTGAATAACAAGTAATTGGGTGTCTTGTTCATTATATTTATTTTCATATAAAAGCAACAGAACTTAAATTACATCCAGTTTATTAGCAACACCGTGCACGAGCGTGAATCCCGCGAATCCCGAGAGATCTGTCCAGAAGCGAGATCTGTCCGGCTTGCCTGCGCTTTTTTCACTCCTCCTCTCACTGCAGCCGCCTACTCTCGACTGCATTTCAGGCGAGGCAAGGCGCATCTCAAACAAGCCTAAAATTAGTTCACACAGCACGTCTCATAATATCGCGTCTATACGCTGCACTTTTTACTAGGCTATTTCTTAGCTTACGTCTCGCGTTTTTAAACGCAAGAACGCGTTGTTGATGCCTTCACGTGCTATCGGAATTATCGTAAATACGAGTTCCCTTACAAATTGGACATGGACGCCCTCTCAAGTCGTATTTGCCACTGGGAAGTTTGGGATAATTTTGATACCCCGTTCCCGAGTTGGGCGGGCCACAAACTGTATGGCGGAGAGGGGTGAACGATCGCTGGTGTGTGAATGATATTCTTTATCAGTTTTTACCACAACAGCTGTCTTGTCCGACCTTAGTGCATATTTACAAATAATAATTTGAAGTCTAGCCTACTGTAGCCTATTATACACAGCAAAGATAGCAAGCAAGCAACTTTATATAGCACATTTTCAAACAACAGACGTTGCCCCAAAGTGCTTTACAAAAATAATAACATTAAAATCGTAAAACAAAACATGACTTATTCAAAAGCTAAAGAAAAGAAATACTTTTTTAAATAAGACTTAAAAGTGGCAATTGATGGAGCTGACCTCACGTGGAATGGGAAACTATTCCAAAGTTTGGGACCTACCATAGAAAAAGCACGAAAATAGCCTGTATTGACCAAAATTCCAGAAGCGTGGTGAATGTTATGGTTCTCAATGATTGGGACATGATATTTGGCTTTAATAAGATTTTCCCAATTAATAGGCAATAAAAAAAACGGTGTCCTACATGGTTCCTCTTCTTTCAGACAACAAAGCACTTGAATGCAACAAGCTTGTAATGACAACTTCAGAAGTGAGAAGTAAATTTCCGATAGCATGTGAAGGCCGCATTAGTCCTAAATTCTAGGATGGAATAAAGAGCACAAAACTCCCATTAACGATAGAAGGATGTGTGATAGTGGATATTACATGAGCTCTTTTGCACTTAACATCTGAGTGAGGGTGGAGTTTATCATCCGAAGCATTTGCATTTGTGGGCATGGTTGTATTGCAAGGTAAGTGCAGAACACCACATAAATACTGCAATCCAGATTAGATGTCTCTCCTAAATGTGAATTGATCTAATCTGGATTACAAAGGCTCATTTTGGAGAGAGCATGTAAAGTTCAAAGCCATGATCCAGTTCCCCTCGCATTGCACAGTGTTGTTATTAAACGGCTCTAACTCTCTGAAAAGACCAAGATTACATTTAATCCACCCTGCCCATTAGACTGAGTAGGATTGGTTATGGAGCAAATTCTGATCTTTAACATGTAATCTCCTCGCTGTGTGCTCTTCACTACACCACACTGTGTGGGAAAGCCTAGGTGGTGTCTTTTCTAAATGAATAACTCTTGGCACTCAGACAGTGATAGATAAATGCAACCTTTAACTTCTGATGCCTCAGCACGAGGAAGAGGGAAAAGAGGTGGGCACTTTTCTCTATTACCAAGAAAGAATAGGAGGGAACGAGATTGTGAATAAACAGTTATAGAGAAAGAGAGAGGCAACTTTACTTTGATATGGAAACTATTTGTCCAGCCCTTCCTCCCTCCCATGCCTTGATCTGCCCTATACTCCCTTCATCATCCTCTTATTTTCTTTTCTGCTTTGTTTTTTTTTATTACAGTGCATTCAAATTCCAACCTTGAAGTTTCCTGGGAGAGGAAAGTTGTCTTTGAAGGGCCTTAGAATGCTACTTTTTCACCTGTCCAATGACTCACAGTAGGTCAGTTTACAGAAAGTGTGCAAATACACACACATACACACACACACTTTTGACTGGTAGTATACATTACAATTTTTGCCACTGTCATGAATGATACCTGAAGTGGTGCAACTTTTTGAGGACTTAGACTTCTTTATTGTCACTGTAACAGAGTCACAACGAAATTCTCTCAACGAAACAATCCAGTTTGCAGCATATAAAAACAACAATTCCGACAAACATTAAAACGACAAACATAAACATTAAAATAACAAAGAACAACAAATGTCAATGAATTAATCCAATGATATATATATATATATAAAAATACAAAAAAAAAATACAAAATGAGCTATCAGGAGAGATGAGCCATCACTTTTCTAAGCAATCACAGACACTAGAATATCATTGATGGCCTTTTAGGCCAGTTAGTAATCGCCTAGCAACAACTGAGCACCTTAGCAACACCATTTCAACAGCCTGGCAACCGCTCTCAACCCCCAAACATCATGTAGGCTATGGGTTTGCAGGGGCAAGCACTACTTGCATTTTCTTCAGTAAATGTAAAAATCAAGTTACTTACTCCCGTTTCCCTTGATAACTGAAATCCTTGAGTTCTATTCTGGTCTTTGTTAAATCTGTTACATGAGGCCTTGGAGGCGGTGGATAACCTTACGGGTTCACCATGTACCATTTATATCATTCTCATAGAACATTCTCTCTCGCCTCGCCGTTCTCAGAAATAGAAGGCGGAGGAACGGAAAAATCGACACAGGCATAAAACATAAAACATCATTGCACTAGCTCAGAGATATTTTCTTACTCAGGAGTGTCATGCACCTAAAGTATGTTTTTTTTTTTTTTTGAGGGGACACGAACTACACTACCAGTCAAAAGTTTGGGCTTTTTTTAATTTGTTTAAATTTGAATTAAAATAAAAACTTTTATCCAACAAGGACTCATTAAGTTGATTAAAAGTGTTATTGAATTTAATGTAAGATATTTAAATTTCAAATGAATGCTGTTCTTTTGAACTTTCGATTCAATTCTAAAAAAAAAGTTTACACAAAAATATAAAGCTGCACAACTGTTTTCAACATTAATAATAATCAGAAATGTTTCTTGAGCATCAAATCATCATATTATACTGATTTCTGAAGGATCACTGAAGACTGGAGTAATGATGCTGAAAATTCAGCTTTGATCACTGAAATAAATTACATTTTAAAACATTAAAATAGAAAACGGTTATTTTAAATTGTAATAATATTTCACCATTTTTTGATTTACTGTGTTTTTGATTAAATAAATGCAGCCTTGGTGAGCTTAAGAGACCTCTTTCAAAAACAATAAAATAATCTTACCGAAAACCGACCCAAAACTTTTGAAACGTATCGCCTTCTTTCATAACATAAGACATGACCAAATAATTTTTAAGACATCAGTTTGTTACTTAAGTGTGAAAGGTGTTAGTTTAGTGGTACAATTTTTCTATAGTGTGTAAGACTAAATTTAAATTATGACCTGTTTAAATTATGACCACACATATCTGTTTTAAAAAATAAATAAGAGTTAATAAAAAAAAAGTTACTTAATTATTATTTTTATTATCAAAGTTAAAAAACTTGGCAGTTGCCTTAAATATCCCCCTTGGCTTAGTAACTGAAAGGACATGTTTGAATGTGCTGTCTGTGTACTAATCTCTTCTGTCTGTACTAATAGCAGTCGGACTCATAATAAGTGTGTGCGTTTGAAGCTGCCTGTGAAGCGCTGCTCCTCTGGCTAACTCGCACTGTTAAGCCCAGAAGGTAGAAGCCACATGAATAACCATGAATACTGCACACTGAAGCCAAGCTTGTCCCTTTCACTCACTCCGTCCGCAAGCTCCGCCTGTGCTGCCCTTTGTAAGTGTTTGTGTGTTCAGATTGGGTACCAGCTTTCTTTCTTGGTATCTCTCTCTCTCTTTGCCTCCCCCTTCTCCTCCTCTTCCCTCGGTCGCTCAGCGATTGAGGGAGAATGTGGGTAAAGCAAAAGAGGCAGGCGTGTTTTAACAGATGGCTCTTGCTGTCCCGATTCAGCCAGCTCACTGCCTCTGGTACAGCTTGAACGGAGAGGGAGAGAGAGAGAGAGAGAGAGAGAGAGAGAGAGGAGAGAGAGAGAGAGAGAGAGGAGAGAGAGAGAGAGAGAGAGAGAGAGAGAGAGAGAGAGAGAGAGAGTGCGCACGCAAGGTAGTTCAGGAAATTGAAACCGCTTCAGTTCAAACTTTCTTTTTTTTTCACTCGTCTCTTTTAAAACATACCTCCCAGCCCTCTCTCGCTCTCACTTCTGTGTTGACAGACACTTGAAAGTTTGACAAAACTTTTCAGCAATGCAGTGACCACAGTGCAACAGGCTGCAGGAAGACAGATTTCAGGACAGAAGAGTCCCCCCCCCCCCCACACCTTCTAAATCCCTCCCAAGCCAGTCCGGCTTTCTGTTTTGGGTCTCCCGCCGCAGGACAGAAGGGGACAAACTGCCACCTGCCTCCCCTGCAGCTGTGTGTGAGGTAGGCTCCTCTGACTTGCCCTATTTTCTCTCTCTCTCTCTCTCTCTCTCTCTCTCTCTCTCTCTCTCTCTCTCTCTCTCTCTCTCTCTCTCTCTCTCTCTCTCTCTCTCTCTCTCTCTCTCTCTCTCTCTCTCTCTCTCTCTCTCTCTCTCTCTCTCTCTCTCTCTCTTTCCTCAACTGATGTGACCGCACACTGGGAGTTCTAGCGCGGCGATCTGACGTTCCACAGTTGCGATTACAGGTTTCCCTCCCTGTTTCCCTCTCTGTTCGCCCTTCACTTTTGCACTCTTAAAGGAGCAGTTTGCATGTTGCCTAGGCTTGTGTTACTGGGCATACAGTGCATGTGTCATTTTTCTATGTGAGCGCATGGGTGTTGTTGTTATTATTAGTTCACTGACAGACTGATTGACTGACTGGAGTGTTACTGAAAGAAGGGAGGGTCAGAGTTACACCCTGTTCCCTCGACAGACATGCTCGTGTGTCAAACAGAGGAAACCTGCTGATGATAGGGGTTGAGACATCCAGAGATCTCCAAAAGCTTACATGCTCTTTATATGTCATATCAGATATTGAAAACAGTCTTAACTATATCCTGCACAAAATAACTAATTTCAGTCAAAGGTTTGGACACAGATACTCGCTCTTTATTTTAGATTACAATAGTAAAGTCCTCAAAAATTGTGAAATAATACAAGTGAAAGGATGGAAATGATGTGGTGACCAAAAATGTTAAAAGAAATCGTATGTTTCAGCTTCTTGAAAGCCTCACCTTGGTCTAAATTCTGACTCCGGACATCCTCTCAACCAACTTCATCAGGTGCATCGTGGGATGCTTTTCAAATGCATGCCGGGCACTTATTGGCTGCTCACTATCCACTCCAACTTGCCCAATTCATTATTTGTTTTAAATTACAATAATTTCAAGAGTGTCCAATTATTATTTAAAAAATAATATTAATTAAATACCATTTAATAACTTGGTTGCAAAAGTATATATTTCACCATAGCTGCGTTTCCACCTAAATTACCCAGAACAATTTGTCCCAGGAACTTTTTTCCCCCCAGACCTGTTGCTGTCTGTGTTTCCATCATGGTTTAAAAGTACCGTGAAGATTACGCAAAATAGTCCGATGACTTAGGACTGCGTGCGACTTTCCAGTTCCCGCTGGATTTCGTTCTCTGCATATAAGCTTAATAAAGCCTGAACCTCGTTTTCGGTCCATCAGTCTTTAAAAAAAAAAAAACTTTTAAAAATGGTGGTTGAAATAAAATGCTGCGTGGAGTCAACCAATCAAAATGCTGCGTGGAGTCAACCAATCAAAATGCTGCGTGAACTCAACCAATCAGCATGTTCAGTGCCCAAGTCCCACCCCCAAAAGTTCCTGAACTTTGAAAAAGTACTACTTTGCGAGCAGGGACTTTCTGAAGGGGAACTTTTTATCCAGAACATCATTTGGATCCTGGATCCTGGTTCCTGCGGTCGAAAACACACCGAGTACCACCCCAAAGTTCCTAGTTCCTGGGGAAACTTCCCGTGGTTAAAACGTGGCTTATATGTTATTAAATATTTTCATTAACAGCCAGTCAGTATTTACACTGATTTACAATTTTCACACAAAAAAGTTTCCCTTTCAGGTGCAAAATTTATGTGAGTAGATTATTTAAATGAATCATGCAAGGTGATTTACTAAGATTTGCGCTCATCAATGTAACTGGTATTTGCGCCATTATTTACCGCCCCGCAACCACATGAGATTTTCATCAACTCATGAACACTCTCTGTGGGAAACACTTCATTTGACTGAATCAAAGCAATAATTTATGAGTTTGAGACTGATATGCTAGACTTTCTGACAATTTCGAACCTTTTTTAATAAGTATCATTCGTTCAAGAATTGGACTATACTTGTAGTGTTTTATATTTGTTGTTGCATGCAACCACATATTTGTCTTTTCATTATTTCACCTAGTCCTTCTCATGAAACTCAATTCCGATGGCAAACTCTCAACAAATTTTTTTTCGGTGGTGCTGGACTTAAATAGCTGTGCAGAATAAGCTGCATATCTTATTTTATGCTATGATAAGGACTGCTTTAGATGATATCTTGCTAACTAGACTTGCTGAGCCAACAAAACCCCCTCTTTCACTTCTTCTTCTTTTTTCAAAGGAAGAGGAAATGACTAAGGAAGCAGCGCCACCGCTAAACTAAACCATCATCTAATTTCGCTGTCGACTGATGATTTCAGTTGCTAATGAATGTACAAGCATGGCCGTTGAAGATTAGCGTCCGCTTACAAGCGGTCTTTGATAAGTGTGTGTGGAGCAGCAGCAGTCTGAGAGGTGGTGTCTGTGTCTTTACTTTGGCTCTGTGTTTTTGAGTGCTGTGTTGATTTTGGGACTCTGACCGTGGTTAGCCTTCCTTGGCCTAGCCAATATTTACTTTGATTGCTTACATTTGGTTAGTAAATTCCCACGATTTTGACAGGTGGCGAAGCAGGACCGGCAGATTGGACTCTTGCTTGAGTTCTCTCTCTCTTTCGTTGTCTCTCTTGCGTTATCTTTCCTTTTCTGCTCTATTTCTCATCTCCTCCTGCTGTTAACCTCCATGGAGGGAGGTGCTAGGACCGAAAGGAAGTCACTGCACTCAGTCAAGGCTGATGTTGAGGCCAGTGTCAGTGGAAAATAACTGTTTCATAGGGGATTGGCTCCGATGCCCAACAACCTTTCTGCCTTTCTCTTTATAGCAGCGGATTTTAAAGGCAGATGCTCGACTTGCGTTGAATGTGTTTGGGCCTAGAGCGGAAGGTTTTGTTTTATGAACTTCAGCTAATTACTCAAACTAAGGTAAGATAATTAAAATAATGGGAGTGTGTGAAGGTGAGGTGTTTTTCTCTTTAAGTTTAGAGTCTGAATAAAAGGAATAGACTAAAGTGGAATAAGACTGGACAACTGGGCCTATACACGTTGCTCTTCATTTTTATGTGAAGAAAGGAGTATAGCATCATAATTTGGCTGTTTTGGAAGTCAGATAGTATTCAAAAGGCATTGTTCCGATTTGTATGGCGTATCTGACTTTTAGTTGTTTTCAGAAGAAAAAAAACCTCATGAAATCTAATTGGCACAAACCTCTTCCAAACCACATTCAGAAGTGGTGTGAAATCTTGATTTCAATGATTTTTTTGCTTTAAATGTTTGTTCTCTCGAAGCAGTCAGATCACATTCTAGGTATTTGTCATTTGGATGCAAACGTTTGGGGTCAGTAAGATTTAAATATAATAATTTTATTCAGTAAGGATGTAGATATTCACAATTCTGGATAATAATTGAGAATCACGATTTGTTTTGTTTCAAATTGAGAAACGAAACAGATTGCTAATGAATGTACAAGCATGAGATTTCAGATAGAGATTTCTGACCTTTGCCACTGCTTTGTTGTTGTATTAAAGTCATTCCCATAATTGACATCTGACCTTTCTAGTGTCTTGAGACACAGTGTGACATATTAACAGCGTCTTTTCATCCATAAAGTAGGAGTTTGTGAATCCTCACAGAATCTTCTAGGCTGTTTATTGAATGTTTCTTCTTTTATGAATCATTTATTTTCCTCATTTTGGTTTCAGAAAGACATTATCACTTTGTCTTTTCTTTCTTCTGATTTGGCTCATGGTCTTTCCTGTCTGACTGTTTTCTGTTTTTGACCACACACTTTCTAGTAATGTGCTGTTGAGAATCCTGTTCAGCAAGTGTTTGCTCTGCCTGGGCTGAATTCCTCTGCCGCTGTAAATGGGGCACTGTGTCTAATTGCTCACACAAACACACTTACTGTAAAAAGGCCACTGACACCATCACACACACACATTTTTGAGCAAGTGTGTGTTTGTGAGTCTATTTGTTTATTTATTTATTTAGCCCTTGACACATTCACCTTTGGCTCTTCTGTAAAGTTGCTTTGAAACACTATGTATTTTGAAAAGTGTTATACAAATAAGCATACAAATATATGAAAATATATATATATATACATATATGAAATATATTAAATGAAAAAAACAACATTCGCTTTTAGTCTTTGGTGCTTTTATTAGATTGTGGCCACACGCTAATTTTCCCTGTTTAGTAAATCTGTCTCTGAATGGTTAAAACTGTCATGTCGTATAAACATGAGGTTAAAAAGTATTCATTAGTAGGCCAGGGTATAGTTTTAATTGTAATGATACCGATTCCGATTTTCGATTCCAATAATGTAAAAAAAAAAGAAAAGAAAAGACTTTATCATTAACATTTATTCTAAGTCTTATTGCAAAACATTTCATTGTAGCTGAACACCACAAACAAAAATCAACAGGTTAAAGAACACTAAACAATGACCTTTTGCCTATAGTACCAAAATACCATAGCAAAAACAACTAGCCTAACTAATATAAAGTTCAAGGATTATTAAAAACAAGTAAACACTCAGTAATTAAAATAAACAAATTATCAGTCACATAAATAAATACAACCGAACAGAGATACTATTGAAATAAACAGTGTTTTAAGATTTTCAGGTGTTCTGGTGGAGACTGTAATCAAATGTAAAATAACACTGCACTTTATAAATAAAATGTACATTACAAATGTAGTTACAAAAGTTATTCAGTCAAGAACAGCGAGTGAATTTTCTCTTTGTCTTTTGTTTGATTAACATTATAAAGAAGGCATCATGATTATTAGGCTGCTGTCACTTTAAGAGCTGCACGGATTCAATTTACTGTTACACATGCGTTTGCTTTGTCAATCACAAAGCGAGGGATTAAAGTAATGTCTAAAATGGAAACTGGAAGAGTCTAATATCTTCTTAATAATAAGTTATACACCATTTATTTATAACAATAATACAAATAAAAAGTAATATTTTATTCTTTTTTATAATTAAGGATTTATGTGCAAGTTGCTGATATGCAATAAAAAAAATATGCAGATTTCGTGCTATCTGGTTGAAAAAAAAAAAAACCAAATCAAATGTAATACATAGTATTTGAATACCATAAACCTATTTTCATACAGGGTTGAGAAAAGCCTTTTTGCTGAGAACATTGTTTTCAGACATAGGCTAATTAATACTGTTATTAGCTTTTGCATTTGGATGTATATTTAGACATGATGAAAGACAACTTTCTGTCATCATTTAGATAAAAAAAAATGGAGGTGCACTTCATTTGCAGTGCACTAACAACATAGTTTTATATAATTAGGTTAGGCCTACTAATTAGGTTAATACAAATATTTTTTTAAAATACCAATGGACTTGACAAATGATAACTTCACACTGATTTGAAAGTGACCTAACATCCTATGACATGAAATTCATCTAAATTTAAATGATATCATGGATGTGTGTCACACTCTCACACCACATGGACTCGTTATGTTTTGTCATCACCTGCCTTCCTCACTCATTTGATGTCACACTGATCACATTCAGCTGTCCACTCATCAGTCATTAACACCTGTAAGTGTGTGTGTGTGTTGCTCACCGTTTGCCATTCTGTTGGAACTATTTTAAATAAAGCTTTGTACTAATCGTATCAGTCTTCCTCATCGGTCTGCCAGCAACCACCCGTGACAATGTGGCTGTTGTAGTTCATGGTCATGGTGGCACCAGCTGGCTGCAGTAAATGTGGCATATTCAAATGCTTTTGACATAGTTCTTTTACATTTACCCGCTTTAAATGCACATTGCCCGCCGGGCACAGTTGTTCTAGAGCCGCCGGGGCTTGCAGTTAAATTATTTTCATTGTATACACAACAACGATCATTATTTTCAAAAAAGTTTTCAACTATTTTTTCAAAAGAACATTTAATCCTCGCTTTAATGTAATTTCCTGTTTTATATTTGTTTTCACATTAAAACTAAAATAGTTTTCTGCATGTTGGGTATACACCACACTGACTTTAATTTGTCTGGCAAAAGTTTTTCCATTCTAATGAATATTTTAAAACGAAACTCATTCACCACATCTTCCTCTTTTTTTTTCCCTCAAGAATTCCAAAGGCCCTTTTTCTTCTTTACGATCTCATGATGGTTATACCACTTTGACATTTTGCCTCAGAGAAAATATAATTTGTAGTGTTTGGATAAATATGTGACACACCAATGTCAGCGGTTAAACTTCTGCAACAGGAATCCATTAATAACATGTTTATGCAGTGTAGATTTACAATGTGCAAGTGCAGACCTGCATATGTGAACCATTTCAGGGGGTTTCTGCAAAGATTCGTGAATAATGCAACATATAATGTCTCCTAAGTGTTTCATAGCTAAAAGTAAGCAAAGCATAGCTGTGTACTGTAACACACTGAGACTCAGAGTACACCTCAGCAGTGAACACTAACAGCAAAAACATCTTAAATATTTTAAAAGGGAAGACACACAATCACACTGACGCAAATGGACTTCAATAGGGCTTGGAGGTCATTTGAGGAGAAGAATGAGTGTGTGAGTCATAGAAGAAAACACTACAGATAGAAAGATGGAGAGAACAGTGTTTGTGTGTTTTATTAAGGAGGGCTGTAATATCTGGATTAAGTGATCTGTTAGCATTCTCATTCATCTCAATTTGCTGTTGATTTGTCTGGTTCAGGACACACCACAAGTGCACAGCTTGAAGTCTGCCGTCTTTGCTCATGGGCAATCAGTTCCAGGTAGCCTACATCTTTTGAGCCAGTTACTCGAGCAGTCATTGTGCAATCAAGTGCCTTTGCCTAGGCCTTATAGAATGTTTAGCAAAGGTTTTATTATTACACAGCAGTTCATGAAATGAAGGTGAAAGCGTTCTTTGCAAGTGTTTAACGCAGTAATGCATTCAACAACATTGCTTATTTAACACACCTTCGTTTTCTTTTAAAAAAAAACACTTAGAATATTGTTATATTTCCTGACCACTAGAGCGATGTATGCCATACAAAAGATTTCTTCACATTATGTTACTTTACCTACGGTACAACTCTTTTTTATTGAAAGTTGAAAGTAGTGATGCACTGATCATGATTTTTCATGGCTGATTTTGATTTTTTTTTTTTTTTTTTTTTTACAAGCAAATTTTCAGATTCCAATACCGGTTGCCGTTTTTTTTTTTTTTTTTAAGCAAATTTACGTTTGTTTATTTGCTCAATAACAGACCAAACTGGCCTTAAATAAATAAATATCTGTAGTCATTTGAATTAAGTAACTATAAGTAACTTGGCAACTACAAGTCAACTTATTCTACTAATCCGAACCCTAACACCTAACCATAACCTAACAGTCTACTGACAGTCTACTAATACTCTAATGAGTGTTAGTTGACATGTAGTTGCAAAGTTACTTATAGTTAGTAGAATGTCTAAAGTGGACTATCGAAATAAAGTGGAACCGTTGTTTTTGCAAATTATGCTATATAAGACCATAGACTGTAAAAAATATGGACAAAGCGTCTGTGACGTCACCCATAGACTTTCTGAAGAACGGTTTTGAGGCCGTTTATGGGGGGTATGGGCGGCGCCATCTTTTGAAATTCTTGGGAAAAACTTACCCCGCCCACCTTCTGGCCAATCCATATATGGGTAAAAGGGCGGGCTTTGTGTGAGACTGAGCCGGCCGGTGGACGCGCCTCTTCAGCCAAGCAGCCTCAGCTATCTGTAACGCTACAAGATCGACTGGCAGACTAGGCTACTTTTTACAGCCAGTATCATTCTTATGTTGAAACTCCTTTTCCTCGATTTACCTATATGTAAAACGCATTTGCTGCTGCATAGCTCGCTCATAGGCTGTGCTGCGGCAACTGCACATCCAATGGCGCGGGCGCCTCTGACGTGCGACCAACTAGCTCGCAGATCAGTCTATTCTTCATTTATTCATTTGGCAGACGCATTTACAGTGTTTCAAACGTCAGTTATAACCATAGGTAAAGTACCTCGGACGCTAACTTATCTGAGGCGATTTAATGCTAACTGTTGCAGTGCCACTGCCCACAAACATTGATGCCCAATAGTGCTAACTACGTGAAATAGTAGTGGAATGTCACTTACCGGAAAAAAAGGAGCGAAGTACTCCTAGTCCTACAGTGTCGGTTAGTGCAGTTTATAGCAGAGCAACCCATGTTATGTACGATATTTCAATACAAATGTTCAGAAAGGATACAGAGGTGGTATGATGTGTGCCAGATCATGGCCGAGACGTCAAATTTCAGGAATTCCACTCGACGCAGCCTGTTATCAGCTGTCAATCAAAGTTAACCACGCCCTTATTTGTCATACATTTTACATCCAAATACGATCTAAAAATTCACCCCCCTCACAGTTGTCAGGCACTCGGAACCTATCGAAAAATACTATAAAAGTCCATGGGACCAACCTGTAAAAACATGATTTTATGCTGTGAAAATGGACATTTTAACATGGGGTCTATGGATATTTGCTCCCTTTTGGGACCTCCCTCTAGCGGATTTTCATTGTATTGCAGTTTTTCGCACTTCCGGGTAGGCTTCGTTTTTCAGATTAGAATGTTGCCGCTTGTAAAAGACATGCCGGCATAAAACAAAAACAGCAGATGGACTGAATGAAAATGCAAATTCATTCTCTGACTGTAGGTGGCGCTTATTGGACAGCAGCGGTTTCTTTTTTCCTATATTTCGAGCATCATGTGAGCTTGCTGTGCCTGGTATAGTAGTTGCTCTGCTGGCATGTCTCTGTTCTATTCTTTGCGTCTGTCTTTAGCGTGTCCAGTCTGTGTTGATGTCTTGTATACTTCGTAATATTTCCACACAATTAACATTTTGGGAAATGATTGCAAGTCCGAGATCGGGCAAAATAAAACTAACATCTGATTTATGGCCGGTTGACCCGTGCAGCTCAAGTAATGTGTTTTGTTACTTTTGCACTTTTTGTCTGTTCCCGCACATGCATGAGTGTACATGTCTAAGAGACTACGTTATGAAAGAGAATTTTAATTCAGTAGTTTAAAAAGAGTTTAGGCCAATGAATTAAACTGAAAAGTAAAGTGCATTACTTTTTAAAAAAGTAACTCAAATTTTTCAAGTAACTTTACTAACAGTAATCTGATAATGCGTTACCCCCAACACTGACAATAACGATAAAGAACCCAACAAGACATTGCAAGAAAATGTAGCTTAATAATACAAGACAATATGGATTTACATAAAGAAAACATGCCAGTATGACATATCTTATAATATAACCACAAAGATGTAACCCTTCAGGCAACGTTCCAAACCAGGAACGCTCACGATTACCCTATTTATACATGGGGCGGCACAGCTTACTGCCAGCTCTTGGGGTCGTCCAGGCAGAACGGACCAGGCTTGACCCAGGATTTCAACTTCCGAAACTTCCAAGGTTTTAGGAAATAGGGGTTTTATTAGTCTTTGTTTGGAAGATGCCCTCTTTTCTCTTTCCTCCTCCAGTCTTGTTCTGGAACTGAAGTGCACAGCAGGTAGCTGGAACCCAGCATTCAAGAGCTCTTCACCCGTTACACTCTATTTGCTCAACAGCAGGGGTGTGTGCGTGTCTGTGCTGGGACGTGTGTGTACAGACCATATTTCCTGGAAGCTTGTGTGAGTTTCAATAGTCATATCGTGACGACGACAGGGTGCTGTCCCTAGTTTGTTAAGAGGAAATGAATTGATGTATTGAGAAGTACAGTTTAATCGATTTATTTTATCTACCACGTTAAGTTTTTATGTAAAAAATAACTATTGTTTTATATTATAATAATAATAATAATTGTTTCTTTCATTCATTAACTGTCATTTTTGTCATTGTCATTTTAACCTTGATGATATATCTAAAAAGATAGCTAACACATACTGTATTTCAGTGGAGCTTTTTAGTATATATTTAGTAAATATATTGAGTCTCCACGACAACTGCAGTTCATACAACATAAACGAACTGACATTCGTAAAATGTAAAGCATGTAAGCATACGCATCATGGCACTGCGTATGCACTCAAGGTATTTTTGTACCCTTTAACTGGTTCTTATTGATTTGATTAATTAATGTCTACACCACCCCTTCCAACAAAATCAAAATGTAATTTGAATAACACTCAATTAAATCTATTGAGGTGTTTGCAAGAAGGCTTTTCAGTCTGATTGAGCAATCAGTTCGATTACTAATTAATGTTTTGGTTGCATGTAAACGTAGCTACAGTATTGGTCAATTCTTGGTAACAAGCAATTGCATTGCATTTTGTTAGATAGTGGTTGTTTGAAGATTCTTGATGTTTAATAATTCTTAATGTTACATTTTAAGCTCTTTAGATTACCGTATTCATTTGAGTTCTTTAAAACACCACATGGATGGTTTTCTAAAGAACCGGAGAATAACAAGTTCTTTGTTAAGACTAAACAAGTTCTCTAATGACATCATACTGGTAAAGCCCTTTTGGTTCTAATTGGAACCTTTATTTGTAAGTGTGTGTTTGAATTCTGTGTCTTTCTCTGTTTCTTTAGTGCTCTCTTTGAACAGCAGCATGGTTGCCATTAGCAGGTCAACATAAATGTTTTCAAAATGGAACATCAGTCAGGGCTTGGCTTTAAACCCTCACTTACACACACACACACACACAGGAGCTCATACAGAAGGTCTGTTCCTTGTTTGTTAAAATATTCCATGCTTACCACAGGTACGCAGGCATATGAAGTTCTCCAGTGCTTCGCTCTCTCTCTCTCTCTCACACACACACACACACACACATAGTGGAAAGTTCAGTTGGACTCAGGGCTATTGGGTGCTTCCTCTTAATTTGCCTCTCGCATAGTTTCCACT
The DNA here is from genome assembly GCF_029890125.1 of Rhinichthys klamathensis goyatoka. Taxonomy (NCBI): domain Eukaryota; kingdom Metazoa; phylum Chordata; class Actinopteri; order Cypriniformes; family Leuciscidae; genus Rhinichthys; species Rhinichthys klamathensis. The sequence continues at coordinate 834,605 of NW_026607091.1, forward strand.
GGATTGTCCTTTGCTGAGTCAGAAGCTTTTTCGATATGCATGCATACTTGCCTATAGCAAAGGCTTGTCTTTGCAGGTGTATTTCGGTACGTAGCTCAGTCTGGAAGTGAGAGAACGAGATAGATTTGTCTGCAAGGTATGAAATGTTTTGCCTTAAGAGAAGAGCGGGAAACACACATGGGGGACATAGAAGTTAAGTCCCAAGTTTTTGCACAAATATGTCATTTGTAGTACGCTGGTTATTAGGGCAAAATAAACCCAGAAAGACCAGATCAATCTTCTGTCAGGTATGTTTTTTATATTATTTAGGTATTAATTATTTCATAATTTTGTTTTGTTTTGTTACAAATACAGTTCACTTGTACTACTCGTCTCATGGTAGTACATAAAACATGCAAATATATAAGTATTTGAACGTCTAGGGAGTCTCATTTGCATCATCTGCAATGCTTCATGGGAGTTTCAATCAGAATTCGCTGTTACAATGTAAATGCAGATTCTGATTGGCAGAACTTTGTTATTTTGAATATACTATTAATACTTTGTATAAATAAACTTGAAATTGTTTCACCGTTTTAGCAATTACACAGTGTCAAGACAGAAATATTTGCATAATGCTGCAGTTGTCCAATCACAATAAAGTATTATTGAAAGCAAAAATAGTGATAACAGTCAAATGGTTCAACAAAAGCCATTCTTTATCATGTCAAAACATCTTTGAATATTTAATCTAGAGAGATTCAAGCTTTCTCTCTCTCTCTTTTTCTTTTTTCATCCCGTCATGGCTTTAATCCACCTTGTCAAGTCCGTCTGAGCTCTTCTCATTTCACACATCACTGCGTTCACTCGTCTCCTTGCTTATCTGCCCACCTCTTTATAGGCCCTCTATTCTGGCCTTTTCTCTTAACATGCCTACAATTTAGTTCCAACAGTAAAACTATCTCACAAGTAGATAAGCCTGACCTAATACAGCTTTCTGAAGAGCTGAGGCAATTTAAGTCATTTTGTTTAATTCTGTTTGATCAGTTAGGTCTCCACTTCATTTGCTTTCTCCAATTTTCTCCAAATTTGAGTGAAAGGCTAATTGTGTTGGTCATGAGGTCTGAATGGCAGAGAGAAAGTTAATTTAACAATGGGAGAGCTCTACAAAATTGGGCCAGAAAAGAAGCTCATGTTCGTGTGTGTGGGTTTACTTGGTTATCTTTTTTCGTTTAAAAATATACACTGATTAAACTGCCAATAAGAAAGGTGGTTTACACGTCCAACTGCAAATGGCTAGTTACGTAATCCATTTCTCTCTTTTTTTCCTCAATGTTTTCTGTCACCTAAATCTAACTGTCACTTAAACCTTTCTGCATTTTTTAAATTTAGACTTATCTGATGCAGTTAATCACTTATATGAACATGGCTTCCATGTTAAATGTTATTTAGGAGAAAGGTTTTATGTTTTGCACATTGTCAATTACCACAGAAAATAATTTAATAGAGAACACAGGCAAAATCATATACACACTGAAGTGTTAGTTCACCCAAAAATTGTAATTATGTAATTAATTACTCACCCTCATGTCATTGTAAACCTGTAAGACTTTCATTCATCTTCAGAACACAACTGTCCCTCCATTGTCAGTCCACACAACTGAAACTTTTTTTTTAGTTTATAAAGAGATTGTACAACTCAACCAAATGAATTGAGCAGTTTAGTCCAAATTTTTCTGAAGAGACACGATTGCTTAAATTAAATTAAATAAAGCAATCAGATTTATTTAGTTTACAACAGATTTATTTTGGGCTTTTATTCATATTAACATTCATCAACTCGCACATCAGTTGTGGCAAACAGAAGGTCAAGCATGTTCTTCCGCAAGAACCAATGAGGTTCATTCTTGTGTTGCGCGGCACGTTTGAGCTTCAACAACAACCAATGAGGTTCATTCTTGTGTTGCGCGGCACGTTTGAGCTTCAACAACAACCAATGAGGTTTGTTCTCGCGCTTCAAGCATGTTCAGTAGAGATTCTGTTTATGTTCAATTAATTTGTGAATAAAAGCCTAAATTCAATCTGTTCATCATGAAATCGAGTCTCTTCAGAACTGCTCATATAGATTAGATTTACGATCTCTGACTTTTGAAGCGTCAAAGTGGTAGTAGCGAGGACTGTCAATGAAGGAACAAAAATCTCTTAAATTTCATTTAAAATATCTTCATTTGTTTTTTTAAGATGGTTTGGAATGACATGAGGGTGAACTAACCCTTTAATGCACTTAAAATGGAAGTCTATGGAGCAAGACACTGAAGTGTTCATCCACCTATAACGGTAGTCCCACTTCAGAAAGGATGACAACTTTACAACTCAAATAACATCATTTTTTTTACAAAATAAATACTATATTTACATTAATTTCACTTTTGAAGTCTCCAGAATGTCTTGCCTCATAGACGTGTATTGTAAGTACATTACTGTAAACACGTTGTTGTTTTTTTGTTGTTTTTTTACAAACTGATGTACAAGTCGAAATTATTTTGTTGATATTGGTATTCCACGGATGCTTCTGTTAGAGCTTAACTGATACTGAAACCAGAACATGCTTTTAAACTGAAGTTGTGAGAGTTTGTGATAGGATGATGATTAACAGGATTTAATTAGGCCAACATTGATTGGTTAGCGTGAACCAATACATCATTGCAAAGCGACTTTGAAAAGCCAATTAGAGTGGGAGTTAGAGGAAGGACTGGAGACATGAGATGTGTACTAATGTGTTGTTGACTGACTGTGGAGACTGAAGTCACATACTAAATTTGAAATGAAGCCTACAGAGAAGAACAATGCATTCTGTGACAGCCGAGTAATTAATAATGTTACAAAAGATTTCTATTTCAAATAAATGCTGTACTTTTAAACATTCTATTAATCAAAGAATCCTGACAAAAGTAAGTAAATGTTTTCAACATTGATGATTATTAGAAATGTTTCTTAAGCATCAAATCATCATATTAGAATGATTTCTGAACTGAAGGATCATGTGACACTGGTGACAGTAGAGTAATGATGACGAAAATTCAGCTTTGATCACAGGAATAAACTACATTTTAAAATTTAGTTATTTTAAATTGTAATAATAAACATAAAACAGTCCAAACTTTCCAAAGTGTTTTGTGATTTGGAGAACTGGTGGTAAATTCATTTGAATTGGTGAACACATTTTTTTCATACAACTTGCTGATATACCCCAAAAATTAAGTTTCATTGTGAGGTTTTATCTGTAAATCGTATATTTTCAGTATATTAAGTCAGATCCATACAAAATCACCAGCTTGTACAATTCTTAGGAATTCTTATAAGATTGGGTTGTTAAAATCAGATTTCTCTGATTTTGATTGGAGATTTGAGCACATCTCTTGATACAATTGAGATCTCTTCTGGAACTCCACAGCAGACACTCAAAATGTAGCTTTTTTTCACAATATCACAATAATATCACAATTAAAATTAGTTTGCCTCCATTTATGCTCCATTTATTCTCATTTCTATCTAGTACAAGATTAGATATTAACAACTAGGAGATATTAAATCGGATCTGATTTCTTTCACAACTGGCACTAATTTTACTCTTGTTAACATTGCACTGCATTGACCATTTCATAGAACTTATTTCAAGATTATGCAACTAGACTAAAGCATTTTTAATCATCGATTCCCAGATGGGCCCAACGAGAGAGAGAGAGAGAGAGAGAGAGAGAGAGAGAGAGAGAGAGAGAGAGAGAGAGAGAGAGAGAGAGAGAGAGAGAGAGAGAGAGAGAGAGAGAGAGAGAGAGAGAGAGAGAGAGAGAGAGAGAGAGAGAGAGAGAGAGAGAGAGGGGGAAAAAGCACCAAAGTTGACTTGCATCCAACAGAACTAAATATTTAACTGAATGGTACATTTGACTCATGGACTGCAAAATTAATTCAGTAATTCCCAGTGAAGGCCGTATTTGACAGTATGTAGGCCTGAGCCTAGACTTGTGCTGTCTTGCCAAAGCCAGGTGAACCAAAGGACATAATAAATGTGTAAAGATAAAAACTTTGCAAGGACTGCACTCACCCTTCCTCTGCTCTGAAAGGGCCTTTATAAGAAGAAAGAGAATTGAAAATTAATGTGATGTAGAGGGAGGGAGGGAGATATTTTTTCCTCTGCGGGGACTAGTAAATATAAACTGATGCAGCTGTCAAATATTAGCGATACCTGATATGTTGCAGCTTTAAGTGACTGCCATAATCGTGTTTAAAAGAACGCCTCACGCAGAGGTTTGTGTGTACACTTGTTTAGTGACGTAGGCTTGTCGACGTGTGAGAACGACAGAAAAAGCAGAGCCTGGGGACAAATCTAAATCGAGTGATGGTGTGTCTGTCAAGTTGCTAGTCTACTTGTTAATGATTGTCGTCGGGATGTGAGCCTCCTCATTGCACCTTCCCGAGAGATGCTATCGTGTATACGTGTAGCGGTTGTTCCTCTGCGTTGTGTTAATTTTTAGATGTTGTGAATAAAAGAATTTTCCACACAAAGCTGGTTGCACTGGATGATGAATTTATTAACGGTGCCTGTATGATAAAACACATAACAGACAGGCACTCTTAACCGCAGCTCTTTCGCCTCTCCACAAGTTGACATTGCAGGAAAGAGAACGAATCTCCGATTGCACTGCTATTTGAACCTCCCTCCGACGTATGACGTCAGCCGACGTGCATACAGTGATGATTACCCTTAGTAAGAGCACACAAAACGGCTTTCAAAATAAAGTGCCTCGAAACAAATAATAAAAACAAATAAAAACAAAATGATTTCTAATCTGGTGTAACAACATATCCCTGCTACATACGCGTATGCGCCGTGAACCGATTTTCCAACCAATTCTCTACAGTCAAATCAATTTCACACTCTCGGACAAGTTCTGCTAGCATTAAGTGAGTTTAATGGCGCTCTTGTTGTGTTTATTACCAGCGTGCAATGAAAAGGCAGTAGGTTTAATTCTCGCACGCTAAAGACTGTGGAAAAGAGATAAAACGCAAGAGCGTGAGATGAAAGTGAGCTCGTAATAAAAGAAACAAAATGAATGCGCCAGGGTAAAAAGGGAGGCTTAATGACTGTGTTTGACTGACAGGGATTAGTGCTGTAAGAACACGCAGTGTGATTTGGGTAATTACAGTGCTTTCCTGCTGAGACTGACTGTTACCTTGACATCGCGGCAGTGCTCAGAAGGACTCCTTGAGGAGCTGCGAGGTTGACTTGGCACGGCTCAGAGGAACACCGATCCAGCATCACCGTTCGCCTTGTTAACATCATCAAATAAAACAAGTGCTTGAGGAAAAGTTACAAAAAGTGCAGTGATCTTCCTCTCCCCGCACAAGCGTCACTCAAAACTCATGCCACGGGGCGCATTTTGGAGCGAGAACGGAATTCTTGAAATGATGAAAACATTTCATGTCTTTAAAATGAACATTTTGAAAACAGCTGTATTTACTAGATTTTCCCCTTTTCTGTGGAGCTTGTCCACACAAAACCAGATGCTAAGATGTTCTGAGTGGTTCTAGTGTGTTTCTATGCATTTGTAAGGGAATTCTGGGGGATTGCTAAGGTTTTAGTTGATAGACCAATAAAGGGATATTTTAGCCAAACATAAAAGTTATGCCTTCAGTTATGCACCCACATGTCTTTCTTAACCCATTAGACTTAGGGTGCTTTCACACCTGTAGTTCGGTTCATTTGGTCCGGACTAAGGGCGAAAAATGATACTTTGTATCATTTTCAGGCGTTTTGGTTCCTTTTCACACCACACTGATTGCTCTGGTCCGAATCAGATGATGAGTTGATGAAACGAACCAAAATGCAGTCACGTGACAACATCCACATCACTCGTTGGCCAGAGGTAACTGCACTTCGATTGGTCAGAATCAACGTGCGGGAAAATTCCAGAGCTCCCGGAAGTAAACAAAGAGGAGGAAAATCCGGCAGACAGCGTTTGACTATGGAGAGTCTACGACTGCGTGGGCTGATAGTATCCCTGGTCATAGTATATTACTTTAGGCAAACAATTACATTTCATAATGAATCGAGGATGCGGCTTGAACAAAATGTTTTAATGCACTGCACGCGGCGAAGTCGCACCTCCTCAGAACTCCACGTTTGTCCGCGAGCTGCATGCTAGTGCAAAATGTCAACAAACATTATTCCTCATCCCATAAAACACAGCGCGGCTGACTACGGCAGCTGGTTTAGTCCAAAAATACGCAGTTCTCTGACAGTTGGGTCTGTTCGAGTTCGGATCACGTTCTCACCACAAACGAACCGCTCCAGAGTTCGTTTGAAAGCGTACCGAGACCACCTCTTCGAGGAGGTCTCGGTACGCTTGTTTGGTCCGCTTTTGGTGCGCACCCGAGTGCGATTGCTGCTTTCACACCTACCCAAACGAACCGCACCAATTCGGAAAACGAACTCTAGTGCGATTCAACCGAACTAAACAAGGCAGGTGTGAAAGCACCCTTAGGGTGTATTCACACCTGCCTTGTTTGGTTCGATTGAATCGAACTCTAGTTCGTTTCCCCCCTTGGTGCGGACCTTTTGGGCAGGTGTGAATACAGCAATCGAACTCGGGTGCGGACCAAACAACCGAACCGAGACCCAGCTGAAGAGGTGGTCTCGGTACGGTTCCAAACGAACTCTGGTACGGTTCGTTTACGGTGTGAACATGAACCGACCCAATTGCAAGAAAGCACCGCGCCTTTGAGTTAACAGGCTTCCGTAGTCGGAGATTTTGGCATAATGGTTTGTGTTATTGTTGTTCAAGTGCGAAAGAGAATTCCATTCCGGCGCGCTGTCTGGCCACACGATACTGTTGCGCGTCTTTCTGCGCGTCGTGTGTGCATCATTGGAATGGAATGAATGAATAAGTGTGTGCATCAGGACATTCACATACAAAGTGTTGTCTTTAGTCTAATCGCGCATAGATGCAAAAAAAGCTTTTGCAGTTCATATAATGTAACGATAGTTACAATACAAGGATGATGCTGCGTTAAACTGGACAAACTTAATCGCAAGCGTTAACATTGACAGCACTTGTTAGCAGTATATACAATAAGAATCTCATTATTTGAATGTGTGAACATAGCCCCTCTCTATGAATGAAAACTTTATACCTTATCCGTCTTCTGTGCAGTTTCATATTGCGTTTGTACAGAATAACACAAAATTAGTAAAATAACAAATATTGCAGTACGAAATATCTCCATGCTGAGCCTTTTTTGCACTTCCTGATTTCCCTACTTGAGAATCCTTGTCCAATGAATGGACGACCTTAGCACACGTGTGGTTTTGTTTACAAATTTTGGTTCACTTGCAAAAAGAGCAGTGTGAAAGCGAACCGTACCAAAAAAATAAAAAAGATAAAAAATTTGGTCCGGACCAAAGCAAGTGAACTATCGGACTTTCCTGGTGTGAATACACCCTTACAGTACGTCCAACTTTGAAACGCAAATAAAGATATTCTTAATGAAATTTCTGTCCCTTCACTGAGAGTCCATTCCACCAATTAAGACATCGTAAAAGGGACATCCATAAGACAGCCATATGCATCTAAGTCTTCTGAAGAGACATATTTGTTATATGTTGAACAGATTTAATTTAGCCTTTTATCGACATATAAAAAATACTGTTTGTGAGTTGATCAATGCGCACACATGGATTACTTCAAATATGGTAAACAGAAGCTTGAAGTCTAAACCTAAAACCTCTCAATTCATATAGATTAGTTTTACAATCTCTTTATGAACTTTTTGAAGAGTAAAAGTGGTAGTTGCGTAGACTGTCTATGGAGGAACAGAAATTTCTTAGATTTCATCAAAAAGATCTTCATTTGAGTTCTGAAAATGAGCGAAAGTCTTACAGGTTTGGAACAACATGTGGAAATGATGACAGAATTGTTATTTTTGGGTGAACTATCCCTTTAAAGTGAAGTGATTTGAATAAATTGGGAGAAATGTTTTAAATCACTCTCTTTGGGGAGAGAAATGTAACAAACAAGGTGAAAATCACCAGTTCAGTCACTTATAAGAGTAACAGCACACTGATTTGAAGTATGATCCATGTCTGTAGCATTAACCGTGTGAGTTGTGTGACACACCAAAGTTTAATATTTTGTTCAAATCTCTAACCCTAATTATGAGCAGTAATAATAATGATGGTACCTTAGCAAACACTGCTGTTCCTGGGGCTCTGAGATTTGAAACGTGCAAATGTTTGCTGTTCTGAACAATGCTTGCTAAGTTTATCCTCCATAAATGAGTCAAAATTGGTCATGTCTGTCAAAAAGATTGCATCGGTCTGTTAAATGAGATCTGCAGTATAACTTGGCTTCATGAAGGTGTCAGGCCTTTGATAAGGTCCAGAAAGACCTTTACCGCCCTTGTGCTTGTTTGTAGATCAGCCTTATAGATCAGGAGAAAATTGTGCTAGCCTCTATATTGTGTTTGCATTGAACGCCCTCACCACACTAGTTTTTCTATAGCTCTGTGTCAATCAGTTAGCCGTGGTTTTCCCCCTTACATGTGACTGATTGCCTGGCTCATGTGTGAGTGTGTGGTCGGGCACTTGAAGGTCAGTAAGATGATTACTCTTGTGGGATTTCTTTGCTGTTTATCCCCTCTTTCCTCATCTGTTTTCCCCCCTTTCTCATCTGTTCCCAGCGTAAGTGTTGATAGGACCGTGCCTGCTTTTTAAATAAGATCTGGCAGTTGTGTTACATGTCCCTGAGATTGGATTTTGCCAAACTAATTTCCAATCTCTCTCTCCCTCATACACTCCATCTTTCACTTACTTACTCTTTCTCTTTTATCTTTTTTATGTTGGTTCGCAGCTACCCGATTGCTTGATCAATGAATTTCAATTTGGGCCCAAGCATGATTTGTTAAAGTTTACACAGGATGGAAAGGAGACATAGAGATGGGGAGAGGGAAGGAGAGATAATCATACCTATGCTGGCATTCATTAAACCAGCCCTACTGGACTAGTCTAGCGGGGTTTAATTGGGTGCTTGAAATGCCTCTGGAATCAATTGACTCTGAGAAAGGGATGAAGAGCGGATGAGAAATAGAAACAGTGACGGGATAGCAGATGGAATTAAAACTAGGCTGCCTGAAGGTTTCAACTCTCCCTGAATTGATTTGTACCGTGGTCCTTAAAGGGGTCATATAATGGTACATGCACTTTTTCAAGTTGATTGTACTGAAATGTGTGTTGGCAGTGCGCAACCATCATATAATGATAAAAATCCATCCAGTGTTTTTGTTGTAATCTCCTTATATGTATTCCCCTGCCTCAAATTGAGCCGTTCGTTTTTGTGACGTCAATAAAACGGAAGCCCCTCCCACGATTGTTGATTGACAGCAGCGTTTCAACACATCCTCGCCCTAAACAGGCGCCGAGCTGTCATCATAGTCCGCCATTGTTAATACACTGGAGCAGAATCGCGTCAAAGCGATTGTGGTGTTCTGTTCTTGGGTGTAATAACGAACACAGTCATTTTAATGTTCCTAAATCCGAACCGCTGAAGACGCAGTGGTTGAGTTTTGTTTTCGAAGGGAATATTACCCACGATCAACGTCAATGCTTTCATGTTTGCGCGATTCGCGAATCTTTTCTCACCACCAGACTGCTTTACAAACGAGGATCAGTATAAAGCTGGTTTTGCTAAGCTGCTCCTGAAAAAAGAATCAGTACCAATTATTCGTGTCCCTGCTGCACCTCCAGAAGAAGTGAGTGTAAAATTGTATATTTTATATTAATCTTTGCAAATAGCTTGCACGCTTCACGATGAATGCGGCTAAGGTTTACACTCAGGGTACATTACAGCATGTTTTCTATACGACGTTCTCAATATAATTCATAATCCCACGTTTATAATGAACAACGCGTTATGGTTATGTGTTATTACAAACTGAGTACGTATACATCAGCAAACACATAGCGTTCGTACATCTCACTAAGTTACTCTACCCTGCCAGTACACAAAGACATTATGTTAACCAACCATTTAGAAACGTCCTGTTCGAGCCTTAATTGTCGAAATTCTTTGCGGCCGTCATCTTGTTCCGGGTCCGACTCCGGTTCAAACTGATACGGTTGCACAGATGTGTCCTCAGAGACTCCCGCTGCCATTCTCTCTCCAAAATATACCCTCAACTGTTGTCAAGGCAACACTCCACGTGCGTTGTCAAAACGCCCGCAGAACAGAGGGGCGGAGTCAGCGAAGCTCATTATCATTTAAAGGCATGTGCACTGAAACGGCGTGCTGAAAACAGAGCTGTTTTTGACCAGGTAAAATGAGTGTTTTCTTACAATACTAATGAGAATTTTTAATTAAAGTATATTACAAACTTTTCATTTAGACCCTAAAGAATCAAATTAACTTGTATGAAAATGGCATTATATGACCCCTTTAAAACCTTTTGAATGTCATTGCATTTTAAAAATATCAAACCAATTGGCATTTAACGAGTTCGTTTGCCCATAAAATCTTTAAGATATTAGGTTAAACTTATTTGGCTTGCTGTCCGCTGGAGAGGGGCTCGATGAAGCAGCTTCAACTCGAGCTCTGATATACCCCCCAGTGGCTAAATGTAGGACCTGTTAATTAAAGGGCAAGGTACCTAAGATGAAGGTGGAGTTTGGGGAGGTGGAGGGATACTGGAACAGCTGATACTAGGGAGAGGTAAGCGGCTGCTTATATACTCTGTTTGTTGATTGAAAGATTGGATGGGCTCGCTCCTCCCTAACTTACGTTTAGGAACTTCATTTAAAATTTCACACGATTTTATCACAAATGGGAGATAAAATGTATTGTGACACTCTGGTTGTCAGATGTTTTCGGGGTTAATGTGATTAATTACACGTGTGGGTACTTTACTAGCAGTCCACTCTCATGTGACCCACGACATCAGTCATGTCACTGTTCTTCGCCATTTACGAATATGATGACTCCTCTCCTGTGGCCTCGTGGCATAGTGAAGTTCTCATCAGATCCACACTTTAGAATCTCAGTGGAAGCGGTACATTTTCCTTGAATGGTTTAATGAATATTCCAAATTTGGACATTTATTCATTTCACATACTGCTTTTTGGAAGTTATGGAATAGGGAAGTCGACATTTTCATGCACAGGGATTGAAAAAAATGGCTCAAAAAAGTGAAGTTAGTTCTGAGAAAATTAATATATATATATTGATGCCGAAATAGATGCCAAATGGTTCCATTGATAAGACCAAAGTGATCTGTGTGTTATGTCGTTGTGAACTGAGCTATCGTCATCGCAGCACGTCCAGTCTGAAATACCACTTGATGATGGCCAAGCACACACACACACACACACAGCTGATGCGAATTCTCCGCCCCCTCGTCAATATCAGGACCTCGTCAGTATTTCTTTCACCCTTTTATTGATGGACAGTGTTACATTGTGTGAGAGATTATTTGCTCCAAGTGAGAATGCTAGTGTGAAATTGAACAAAGTATATGCCCATGTTGTTTTCAATAAAAAACATTTGCACAAAGCAAGCCGATCCACTTTTCCATGTTGATAAGAGCATTAAAATGAGAAAAAATAATGGGACAAAAAGAGTTCAAGAGACATTTAGAATAGATACAAATGTGCGATTAATTGCGATTAATCGCGAGTTAACTATGACATTAATGCGATTAATCGCGATTAAATATTTTAATCGTTTGACAGCACTAATATATATATTTTTATTTTTTGCGGATGCCAGTTGGTTTGATATTTATATAATGATTTATAAAAGACTCAATTAGATTTAGATTCATTGTGCTGTGTGTAGACAGAGGCATGATTATAATGTCCCACTAACACGTGCATTACTCCAGCTCGATCAGTCTGTCTAACTGCACACTCAAGAACACACTCATATTTTCGCAACCTGGCTCAGTACGATTGCAGGCAGGAGCTCTGGTGTGGTTCACCATTGCTTTTTTAAATTGCCCCACGGACCAGCAGTCATCAGCTTGTCTTACCAGGCTCAGCAACTATCTAAATTATTAATCTAAGTCTGGGAGCGTGGACACTTCACAAGAAAACCCCAGAGGCCAGACAGGTCTACTGTCCAGACAGAGAGACAGCGCATATCAGACGTTTTACCCAGTATCTTTTTTTGATAAATGTAATGTAGATTGGAGCAGTGGCCCTGTGGTTAGTGCTCCAGACATGAAATCCAATGAAAGAGAAGCAAGCTCAATTCCATCTCATATCGTGTACTGATCCCTCTCTTCTCCCTGATTATTTCCTGTCTCCTCTCAACGTACCCCTGTGTCCAAAACCTTAGACTGGTCAGTGACTGAACAGGCAGCGTTTGAGTATGAAGGCACCTATTAAAGAACTTGTTTCACACTAGAAGTCTATAGATCCTACTTTTCACTTTCAGGTCAGTCCTATGCAACTGATGTGCTGTTAATCGCTCGCGAGGTCGTTGTGTGTGTTTCCTTCTCTCTTCTCCGAACAAATGAGTCAGTATTTCTTAAGTGTTGTATTAATTTCTGGCTTGTTGAGGAAGCCGTGCAGCAGCAGGAATTAATTGCTTCTTTGCAGTAGTTATGTGAAGCAGCAGCATGCTGCGTGGTGATTAAAAGAGCTTCACATGGAATATGAATAAGAGCATAAATCAAGGCGAGCGGTGGGAGAATGCGTAATGAACGCGGCGTAATGAGAGAAACCGCTCACGTGGCATGTCTGGGTCAATCCGCGATCTCAGCGAATACTGAAGGTCATGGGAGGGTAGGAATCGAGTTAAAGAAGATAGCTGCACAAAATGTCAAAACATCTGGACCACTTTTGCATGTTTTGTTTTGCTTTTGTTTTGATTTGTGTATTTGTTTTATTTTGTGTATTTGTTTTGCTCTGCCTTTTGCTTTTGTTTGTTTGTTTTTGCTTTGCTTTTTGTTTCGCTTTGCTTTTGTTTGTTTTTTTGCTTTGCTTTGGTTTTTGTTTTGCTCCTAGTTTTTTTGTTTTACTTTTTCGTTGGCTTTTCGTTTTTTTTTTGCTTTACTTTAAAAGTCAGAATTGTGAGATATAAACTCTCAATTCTGAGAAAAAAAATATTTTTTTCCTCAGAATTGGACTTTATAACTTGCAATTCTGACTTTTTTTGTGACTTTGTATCCCGCAATTCCCGCAAAAAGAGTTTATATCTCTCGATTCTGAGAAAGAAAAGTTTGAAAGAATTGTGAGTTAAAAAGTTGCAATTATCTTTTAATTTATTTAAATTATGTGGCGGAAACAAGCTTCCATAGTTTAGCTTTTTGTTTTGCTGTTATGTTATGCTTTGATTTTGCCTTTGCCTTTGCCTTTGCCTTGTGTTTGTGTTTTTGTTTTAGTTTTTGTTATGGAATAGAAAAAGCAGATAGTCCACCATGTTTATGCATTTTACCTTTAAATTCTGTAGGGACATTTAAGGTGATCTTCTTCAGGTTGCTGTATCACATTTCCACTAAGTGTGATTTTCCTCAAGTACACCATTAGAGACCTAGATCACAAAAATAGAACAAGAGATCAAGAAAGAGAGGAGAGAAATCATGACACATGGAAAAGGGTGACAGACAGACAGAGAGGGGGATGAAAGCCACCTGTGTATCAGCTTTCTCTCACCTATCCATCACCTTGGCGGCAGCAGGTCTGTGGTTGGGCCTGTTTGCTGTCACTGAAGCTGTAGTGAGGGAAGCAGCCATTTCACATCATTGATTTACATTAGTCAGAGAAGAAAGCAGAAGAATGACTGAAGGGAGTGACTCACACACACACACACACACACACACACAACCCCTTGTGTGCAGCCTTTTAATATTGCATTGGGTGTTTGGTGTCTGCTTTCTACTTGATGGGGTTTAATTTAATCTACGGTGGCTAACTTTCTCTCCATGTGGGGCTCTTTTCAACGCACTGACAATTACAGAGCGAGAGGAGAGAGGGGGCAGAAGAGGAGAAAAGCCAAAGTAACAAGACAGAAGATGGAAAAAAGAAAAGGGGGATTATGTATGGAGGAAAACATAAGTGGGAAGAGGGAATGAGTGGAGGATTAGAGGAGAGGATGATGGAGTGACGGAGATGTGTAAAGATGAAGAGGAGAGAGGGTCAGTGTGGGCTCATGGCTAGAGGCAGGATGAGCGTGTGCCTCCTGTCAATGTCACCTTAACATGTCTCACTGCTGCAGGGAAAGACACTTTTCTTACAAAGACTCTCACTGAGTGATTGGTTCAGACCTTCCTCAGTTCCTCAACTTTGTCCAATAGTGTTGTATCAAATGAGAACATTTTGTTCTCTGACTTTTCTGCTTTAATAAGACCTGTATGTGTATGCATTGCAATTTTTGGTTAAGAACGATACCAAGCAATTTTGATATGACTGAATTCTATTTATTTTCCAGAAAACATTTTAATAATGTACTTTGACTTCAAGACAGTATATAACAATTTAACCATTATTCCTTTTTAAATATATTTTGACATCTGTCACAGTTAAGATATTATGTATAACACATCTGTTTGTTTTTATTCTAGATAATATTTGAATAATTTACTTTGGCTTCAAATAAAGTATTTAACAATATAAAAAGCTAGTAATCGTAAAAATATATTGTTTACACAATATTACACTTACTATTTATCTTCCACAGTAAGAATGGTTCTTTATATATGAAAATAAATATCTGGCTTTATATGTCAGAAAGTAGGTCCTTCACAAGGAGAGAGAAAATACATATTTTACAAAATGTACTTTTACAGCTGTCAAAATTAATTATTATTAATAATAATAAATAATAATTAATATTTAACACATCTGCAAATTTTTATAATGTATTCATTTATTTTCCAGGAAATTACTTTAAAATGTGCTTTGTTTTCAATACAGTGTATATAACAATATATAACAGTGTATATTAAATATACGTGAAAATAAATATCTGCCAATATACTTCAGAAATGTGGTTCCTTTGCTAGATCATCACTATATTTGGGGCTCTTGGGATCAAAGCACTTTGAAAACCCCTGTCATAGAAACTTGGGTGTGTGCTCTTTTGACTTAGCAACCACCCAGAACGCACTAGCAACACATTAAAACCACTCAGAACACCTTAGCTACAAGATAGCAACACCAGGAACCCACCCATCTGTGCGGTTAAATAGATCCAATGGAGAATGAAAGGAAATTATTTGAGGATAGAGAGTGGTGATGACATCAGGATACGTCGCATGCCAGGCTTGACCATGTTTAATCCACATGACATCACAGTACCCTTTGACCCCGACTCTAATACATTTTGTTTACCAAATTTCACACATTTCAGAATAGCGCACAAATGCGTCTACATCTCAACAACTGGCCTCTTAAGGCCGGAAAGAACACCAGTTCGACCCTGTGCTTTTGTTTCGGGTGAATGGTGGGCCACTAATTACCTCTCCTCCCCTTTCAGTGTTTGCTCTTCTGTAATACAGCTTAACATATTCACATCCCACCCCAAAGATGTTCATGAATATGCACAAGCCCCCTCAGTTTAATCCTCATGATTGACAGGTTGACATCTTAATCAGAGTGATTGATGGAGCGCTGATTCCACTCGTTTCCGAGATCTCCTCCTCGCCCCTCCCTCGCTCTTTTCCTCATACATTCCTATATGGCCGTTCCCACACTGTCATTAGCCATCACGCTAAATAACTTAACCTCCCTCGCTAAGGTCTCTTTAAGCTCTCGTCCTGATTGCTTCGTCTGAATAAACCTGTCGCGCTCTGTTATGCGTGAGTGTGTGTGTTTGTGTGTGTTTTTGTGGTGTGACGCTCACTAAGCCCCCCTGCTCTGGTAATTGGACCTGCTTTCTCTCAGCGGCCTCCGAGCGCAGTAGGAGCTGGCAGTGCGGTGGGGGAAAAAAAAAGAGGCCAGAAAGTCATTCTGCGTGTCCAAATGCACTGCACAAATCCATGACATCAGTATTCTGGTCAGACTTCAGTTCAGACACAAAGAAAAGAAGTGGAAAAGGAGGGGAAGGCAAGAGAGAGAGTACGAGAGCGAAAAAGAAGCACTCACAAAAGTCTTTTGACTAGGAATTAAATGTGGCCCATAGCTGGCTCTTTTTTTTTTTTTTTTTTTTTTTACACCATGTCTTTTAGAGCAAATAAGTTTCAAGCTCACAGAACAGAAAAATCAATTGCCACTGAAAAGAGTTTGACACAAAAAAAAAACCATGATGAAATAAACGCTTTAGTTTTAAATGGGTTTTGTGACTTTTCTTCCTTGTTTTTCAGAACAAGGTGGAACCAGACACAACTAGAACAGCCGTGAGCCTGATACTCGGGACCGACGGGTGAGTGACAGGATGTTGGACAAATGACACAGGCACATAACCAAGTCTTGATGAGAAATGTCCTTTTTTTTAAAAAGCTGCCCCCTTGTATTGGACCCTCCCAGCTATATTGGACACGTTAATCATTCTTTATATTGGACAGATAAAAAAAAAAAAAAACGTCAGTGGAACCATGGCATATTGAAGGTCTCGAAGTGTACAATACAGTATATCAACCCCAGTGTCACAAAAATATATATTATATATATATATATATATATATATACAGTATTATAAGCAGTATACCCTACCGTTCAATCGTTTGGGGTCAGTCGGTAAGATTTTTTAATGTTATGGAAAGAAAGGAGTCTTTTATTTTCACCAAGGCTGCATTTATTCGATCAAAACTACAGTAAAAAAAAGTAATATTGTAAATATCATTACAATTTGAAATAACTGTTTTCTATGTTAATATATTTTAAAATGTAATTCATTCCTTTGATCAAGGCTGAATTTTCAGCATCATTAAATCGTCATTAAAGGATTATTTATATTTTAACAACCTTTTTATGTTCTAGTCATCTAGTGCAGTTTTATTTCTTTATTTTACATTTATTGTACAGTTGTATTGCATGGTACAGACTCATTACTGTGTTCATATGCAGTACCATGGTACTTTAAAAAAATGCTGAGATTAACAGGGTACATGTCCAAGAACGTAGTATTACTATACATATCCAAAAACATTGTACAAAAACACCATGATACTTTGTGTGAGAGATTGAAGGAGCGTGTGTTATGATGTCTACGTAGCTGATAGGAATTGTTGATGCAGAAGGAAAAACCTGAAATGACGGTATAAATATATGAATGAAATAAAAGGGGTGAAAGTAGGACACGGGGTCAGAGCTCTGTGGGGTTCTCAGCTACAAACACACGCACACAGCACGACCTTTATGCATGGTAGATCGACCCTCACTGAAAACACACAAATGCTTCATTACTTCTGCCTCATAGACACTTACAATGTCCTGACAAAGAATGACCTTACATACAGACGGACACACACATACACATACAATACCAGTCAAAGTTTTGACACACCTACTTATTGATTTTATTAGTATTTTCAACACAAATGGAATTATGGGAATTAGGTATTGACCACAATTTATATCTGTCTACAAAACTAAGAATTTACGCATTTAAAGACTTTGTAAAGGTACGATAAAAGTGGTTCCGGATCAGCTATGGTCACTATTCACTTTCATTGTATGGAAAAGAGCAGCTTGGACATTTTACTAAATATCTACTTTTGTGTTACACACAAGAAAGAAAGTCATATGGATTTCTAAAAGTTTTTGATTCAACTTATGAAAAAATGTATGCATACATTTTTGGTCAAGATATGGTATTGACAATGAAAATCTACTCCAGTACATCCTTCCAAGACTTTCAATAAAGTTAATGTCTAGACTAGGCTACAGTACTGTCAAAGGTTTTAGGGACCTGTGTAAAAATGCTCAAAGTGAGGATGCTTTCACAAATAATGTCATAAATAGATTTGATTTATCAATTAACTTCTGTTAATTAAACCAAATCAGTATTTGGTGTGACCCCCCTTTGTGTTTAAACCAGCTTTTGTCATAGGTACACTTAGTTTTTCAGGTATCTTTGCAGAAGGTTTCCTCAAGTGTCTTGCCGCTGTTCTTCTGGATTTAGTCTGTCTCAGTTTTTCTGTTTCTTCATGTAATCACAGACAGACTCGATGATGCTGAGATCTGCTCATACCGGCTGTAGTCAGACTTCTTTATGTGCACACAAATCTCACTGGATTATTACAATTAATGGCAAAAGCAATGTTTGGAAATGAAAACTTATATTTCCTACTGACACACTACAGCAAAAGATATAAATCTAGCGTAAAACCTTTCTTGTTGTTGGTGAAAATACTAATGTGTAGTATAAGACTTCTGCATACTATAGTATTGTATTGTTTTCCTCATTGCCAATTTACATGTTGAATAACTTGAACATGGCAGCGATGGGGAAAATGCGTGTGGAAAGTGTGCAAAGAAAAATAATGTGAAAGTATGTGCAATAAGCCTTACACTATTATGGTCCTCAAAATATATAAACTTATAACTAAATATATACTTTGGCAGATTCAGTCGAGTGTGTCCAAACTTTTGACTGGTAGTGTGCTGCTATCTGAACTCTACCAGTCACACGCACAATGCTTACATGCTAGTTTGAAAGATCTTCAAAGGTCAGTGAACTTTCCCCTACGATTCAATCCTAGGCTTTCTGTGAATGCTTGGATCAGTTCTGTTTATTCCTCCCACACTCCCCTCTCTATCCCACACCCACCCAGCAAAAAGATGAGAACCTATTCTACAAAGATTCCTCTGATAAAGATCTCCGTCTCTCCGTCTCATACACACCCACAGGCACACACAATGTGCATATGGTTTCAATCTTTCCAGCTGTCCCACAGTTACAGTCATGAGAGGCCATCCTGGAACAGTACACCGTCTGTGTGTGTGTGTTGTCTCTGAATATGAAGAGTAGAAAAAGACATCGGAGGTTAGACGAGTGGAGGATAGAGGCAATGGGTGAGAAAGAGACACGGTCTGTTTTGTCTCCCAAGGTTTCTGTCTAAGTCTCTCATTCTCCTTCACACACACACACAAGCACACATACTCTCTTGGGATGAGATATGCTCTAGAAAGCAGGCATCCTGATTTCCCAGCAGGCTGTGCTAATGGAACATCAGGTTCAATCTGCCCCTCACTCTGTTTTGTTTCATTTTGTTTCGCCCTGTCTCTGTGAGGTTACTGTACATTTCTCAGTCCCAGTTCTGTGGTGAGCGGCGGCTGGCTTAGTCTATTCCAACTTCATACCAAGTTTACATGCACTATATTTCTATTTTCATTCAAACTAAGCGGTTGGGTGAAAAGTGTAAGGGACCCCAAAAAATCTGCAAATGCATCTGAACCATCCGACCCAGAGAGAAGTGTTATCAGAGAAGTATTGCTATTTCTGCACAGCACAACATGCCTGCAAATGTGCATCAACCACAGTCAATGTTTAAAAACATGATTTTGACATTTTATTTTGTCATACTAAATGCTGCATTGTCATGCTGGTGACCCTCTATAAAACTCCTTGTATTGCTAAATAAACAAATAGTTCACATTACGGCAGGCAATAAGACGGAGAGAAGACAAACTGGTATGAATGGGCCAGTAATAGCTGTTTTTAAACTATCTGTACAAATACTTCCTCCCTCAAAACTGCAAATTTTTCCACTTTATTTATTTTTATTTCATTTCACCTGGTTTGGGAAGTATAAATAACTCCTTCAGAGACATGAGTCAGTGTACTTGTTTTCTTTTGGTGTCAGGAACATCCTTCTCTTTTGTAAAAAAAAAAAAAAAAAAAAAAGAAAGAAGAAAATGTCACAAGGACAGTTCTTGTCTACCGTCCACCCCCTCATCAGATGTGCCAGGGTTCTTTAAAGCTGGTAAAGCATCCGTAGGTGTAAGTTTGAGCTGTCAGTCAAGCTCAACGACGCAGTAACTGACAGATGGACTCTGTTTTCTAATAAGGCCATTCCTCTTTCTTAATTGGGCACATTATTGGTGGTCAGCGGTACTCCAATCTAATACTCTGAAAAAAAGAAAATAATGTGTAATCTCGAAAATCCCAATAGAGAGCCAGAACTAATCCATCATTCTATTTCTAAAGGTTATTTTTGGAGAAATAGCTCTCCTTTGAGTGCATGTCAGCAGAAGTGTTGGTTGAGGCGAGATGTGGGAGGATGTGGGATGAATAGCGCATGTGTTTTTTAAGTGCGTGTTTTAATAGAGCAACAAAAAAAGTTTTTGGTTTGTGGTTGATTATTAACTTCTGAAAACTGCACGATTTTGTGTTCGGACAAAGCATTGGGCTTCTTAATTTAGATTGGCTTCAGCAAGTGTTGTATTGGTGTGTGTGTGTGTGTGTGTGATTTACTGTGTGTTTGAGTGCGTGAGATGGGAGGAGGGGCCGTGACCCATCCCGCAGTGCTGTTTGTATTTTTCCGTGGCCTGCTGCCGTAAGGACGTGTAGAGATTTGTTACCTAGGTACCATTTATCATAGTAACAGTATCGTGCAGGGGCAACATGGGAGGAAACCAATCATCCATCATATACATGGCCTGTCTCCACAGCAACACCACGGCCCGTGAGCAGAGTCGGGAGGGATTGAGTGGATCACTTAGCTTATGTTCAGACTGCAGGCAAATCTGAGTTTTTCTCAAATCAGATCTTTTCAGGTAGACTGTCCACGCTATTAATTGCAAGTAATCAAATAAGATTTGTGTGTCCAGACATAACCAATGTATCTCCATGGGTTGCTTTGGTAATGACGTAGGCGTACCCACGTTTCTGACGAGGCTTTCGAAACAGATGCAGGAAAAATGGAGGTGCATCATATCACCCTCTCCCTGTGTGTGCCCTGTCAAGTCACGGTGCAGAAAAACTCAGCAAGACTGGTATATATTAATGTTTCGTGCTGTAGTCACGGCCGGCTAAAATTGTCCTGGAAATTATATGATTAAGATAAAAAAATAAGATTTTTTGCATATACAGATTTTATCCAGATGGGTTTTTTGAAAGTCTGAACAGCAAAAAAAACATGAAATACGATCTTATTCAAACCACATTTGGAGGTGATGTTGATTAGAAATGTTCAAGATGCATCTCAGTCTGGACACAAATTGTCTTTTGTGTCACTCTTAACACGGGCAATTTCCAGAAAGAATATGGATCATTTTTGTGAGGCTAGCTGGATTTTCCATGTCATCTAAACTATATAAACGCAGCTCCGTGGACCAGCACTAGTAGTATAGCTACCCTTCTGTTGAAGCTTTTGATCATAACTTTGACTGACGTGTGTTGTCAGCGAATAAAATTTGGATGCGTAGTGACATAACGCCCCAGAGGCCCAGCGATTGTGTCGGGCTGATGTCATCAACATGGGTGGGGGGAGGTTGCTATACAATGCTAAATCCAGCCCGTTCTCATCCTTTGGCGTCATACATGTGACGCTTTGTACATTTCGTTGAAATCTTACGCACATGACATCCTTTAGCATATGAGACGCAGAACCCAAGGCGTCATACAGGTGACGCTCGTCTAAATCCAACGCACATGGCATCGTTTAGCGTGAATATGAGACGCAGATCCCAAGGCGTCATAACCGTACCCTACCCCAGACCTAAACCTACCCATAACAGTGCGTGTTATATTGACGCTAAAGGATGCCATGTGCGTAAGATTTCGACGAAATGTCATATGGCGTCACCTATCTGACGCCAAAGGATGAGAATGCGCTGGCTAAATCAGATACAATACATGTGTACAATAAAAATGTTCGGAAAAAAGAACATTACGATGTCCAGAAATCAATTTCAATAGTACATTGGGTCATTTTCGGTACATTTGTCACTTAATGAGATCTACTAAATATTTTTAGTGCCGAGAATTTCCACGTGAATAAATGCATAGATCCGCAAATGTAGCTTGTGTGCTTTAATGTCTAGTGGTAGAACTCCTGCCAAGCGTGTCAGAGGTTACGGGTTCCGCACACTCATGTAGTTTTTTTTCCTTTATCAAAACCGAATATGTTCATCAGTGGTTGTATTTCAAGCAGGGACACATTATGTTTTGTGATTTCACCGAGAGTCTCCGCAACGGCGATAGATTGAAGCACGCGTCCGAGTGAAGACTGTGCGCGAGCCACAAGAGAACACTGTATCCGCGCCACCGAAAGCAGCGGCAATGAGCTCAGCAGCGTGATTAAAAAAAAACCCCACACTTTCAGCATTAGAATGCATTTTATTTAACAAACAAACGGAAATAACGCCTTGAGATGTTCCAGAAAGTAGTGGGGACAATATCGACCCTGCCAAGAAGTGGTGGGGACATGTCCCACCCGCAAATTACGCATATGCCTTGATAGCTGTTATAATGCACAGTGGCGTGCGTGTGCGCTGTGGAAGATCAACCGTCTCGTGTTACGTAGCGTTTTTTTTTTTTTTTTTTCTATGTCAACGCTATCAACGCCGAAATGAATCTGCAGAAATCAGGTGGTACAAGTAAGAGCTCTGTAAGTTGTTTGTTCCTTTTTATTGTAATGTTGTGTGCTTTGAGGTAGTTATGTGTTATGTGTCTCATGACGCTTTGCAGACTGTGCTTGTTCATGTGCTTTGAAGGAGGCGTGGCTTTGGAGACTCTCTGAAGAGAGGGCGGGATCTCATGCTATTCAATAAGAATTGAATCACAATACCACAGAGCGATACACAAAAATAATTATATAAGTTGTACAACAAAAAAGTAACTATGCACACAAAGTATGCAAATAAAATGTGAATGAAATATGAATTCAGAAAAAAAATTAAGAAATATATAAATAAACACACCCACACATTGGCAGATTATTAATCAGACAGTGACTGAAAAATAATGCATTTAATTACATTCATTAAAATGAGCAGGCAATATGAAGAAGCACTTCTGTCTTACTAAGTGTCTGGGTGATTTATTTTTGAGTATGTAGACTTTGCACAACCCTGCAGCAACTGGGTCTTTGTAAACAACCTACTTGAATCCTTTGAGCCCTGACTGCAGGTGTGTGTGTGTGAGAGAGAGAGAGAGAGAGAGAGAGAGGAGAGAGAGGAGAGAGAGAGAGAGAGAGAGAGAGAGAGAGAGAGAGAGGAGAGAGAGAGAGAGGAGAGAGAGAGAGAGAGAGAGAGAGAGAGAGAGAGAGAAGAGAGAGAGAGAGAGAGAGAGAGAGAGGAGAGAGAGAGATGAGAGAGAGAGAGAGATGAGAGAGAGAGAGAGAGAGAGAGAGAGAGAGAGCGCCCCCCTTCCGGGTGTGATTGTGAGTATAGTATTTTTGGCAGTAGTTAAGGCCATTATACCAGCAAGAGTGTGGAGGAGAGAAAGAGAGAAAGTTTGAGCTATCTTTCACTGTGTCCACCAGGAATAGCAGCGACCCAGGGGTCTCAACCAGACTTATTTCCCCAGTTGCTTGGATCACTCGACCAGCAACGTCTGCTTGTACTAGTCCAAAAAAGAAATGTGGAGTACAGGGTGAATCTAACTGAAAACATGTACAGGTCATGTTTTACCCCAAAATCAAAAGGAAGTAATAATACATTTTATTGAACACAATTAATATTCATGACCCAAGCAGATTCTTACAATATCTGTGTGCTGAACCGCTAACAGAAAATAATCTTCCTGAAGAGATGAGATGTAAATGACAAACTGTGATGGCCAGGATTTATGCCACACAATTCTTATACATTAATCTTTGCATTGATCAATAACTAAAAGGACATTATATATTGGTTTGGTGGTGTAAGATCTGTATTTGTCATTGGTACTGAGTCAGTGCACGGGCTTAGTTCTTTGGCTTAACGTCGAAACATTAAAACCAGTTA
>NW_026607092.1:0-57500 GCF_029890125.1 Rhinichthys klamathensis goyatoka
GGGGGGGGGGGGTTGTCATTTTAAACTAAAAAGGACATTTTAGAGGTATGCAGTGTAATGTTTACCCCAGCAGAGAGCAGTAGCGCATCGAAGCCAAAGTCATGATTCTCTGGACTAAATTAAAACGAAACAACTTTCCAATATGTTTATTTGCTTTTGTTGAGTCTATGGTAGCAGATGAAAATGTCACGCTCTTCAGCTATAATCCATCTGTCTTGCCTTTTGAACTCTTACATGACCAAATCGCAACTAAATTCGGGAATAAAAAAGGAAATCTAAATTTAAAATTAATGGCCTCATCCCTCTCTCCAATGCTTAAACTGCAGCTCGGGTACAGCAGATAACAGTAGTGCACTTGCACTGGCCGTATGCAGCGTTTAGGCTATACTCTTTGAAAACCCATTTCATAGCACAACTTCTGTAAACTGATTGGCAACTGTTATTTTCTTCTCCACCAAGTAAAGCTATCAGGAGGCCAGTGCTCAAGTGAAAATGGATTTGTAAAAAAAGAAAAAAAAAGGAAAAGTAAATCTCATTTTGCTCCAAATGGGGCATTTATTTTGCAGTCCCAGCACAATAACGTGTGAATGGTTTGCTGATGGAGTCAGAACAGTTTAACACCAACAGATTCCTGTTTCAGGGTCATATGAGGGCTCTGCTGACATTTCACTGCGCTTATTATTGATGTAGCCCAAAATCTCATTCTCATCCATTGATTTGACATGCTTATAAGAATTAAATGCAGTCAAAAGTGGGCATTGGAAATGCTAATAGCTTAAAGATATGGTGTGTACACCACGATTACCTCTCATATTGTGCGTCTCTATGGCTCTGTTCCAAAACCTAGTGTGCCGCCCGTCGTTAGATCCTAAAAGTAGACACAGTTTGGTTCTTTAGACCAAATTATACGAAACAAGGTTGATTTAAGATATTTAGTGAATTAATTCAGTACCAAAAAGTATGATATATTACAACGTAATTAAAAACTGAATACTTGACCCATTATTATATATAAACACATTATACATATACACTGATGAGCACAAATATTAAGGTCTGGGTAGATTAGATGGCAAGCAAACAATTGGTTCTCGTAATCTACGGCTGCGTCTGAAAACTTAAAGTCCCCCTGCATGTAGTCAATCATTTTATCCCTTAAAACTCATCTTCGATCACCAAAATTACATATTTAAATGTTTTTTCCTTGGAAAAAAAAGTATTTATGCCTTAAAATAGCTTTATTTAGTATACGTGGTTCTATGAATATGCAAATGAGCCCCGCCTCCACTCACTCACTCAGAGATCCACTGGTTGACGATCACACGTTGATCTGATTGGTTACAAGGTCGTTTGTGACGTCAGAAACACCAGCGATTTCAAACCGTGTTTTTGAGACTGTCTTTGGTTCACTGCAGTTTTAAGCAGAAAATACTCAGCAATGCTGTCGACTTATGAACTTACACATGGTGTGTCTTAAAGCATATTAAAAACACCACATATAAACAACATTAAAAACTTGATTTTCACCAAGGGGACTTTCAAAACAGTGCCTTCGGAGGACTCATTCCAAGGTAGAAAGGCATCAAGGCACGTCCGAATCCAATGTTTGCTTTTCCTCCTGTCTGAGCTTCATCTGTTCGATTTTTGAAGGCATCATAGATGTATCCTTCACCGCCTTTGATATCCCACAATCCTGTGCTTCCCATTCTGTGACAGTTGAGCTAAAAAAAGAACAATGGCGTCTGAAAGTTGCAGTTGCTGGTCAGTTTGTGTGTAAATGTATACATTTCTGACCAATGTTTTGCCATTTCTAGCGAGAAATTACTATCATAGTAACTAAAGGGTTAGTTCACCCAAATTTGAAATTATGTAATTAATGACTCTCCCTCATGTCGTTCCAAGCCCGTCAGACCTCCGTTCATCTTCGGGACACAGTTTAAGATATTTTAGATTTAGTCCGAGAGCTTTCTGTCCCTCCATTGTAAATGTGTGTACGGTATACTGTCCTTGTCCAGAAAGGGAATAAAGACATCATCAAAGTAGTCCATGTGACATCAGTGGGTTAGTTAGAGTGTGTTGAAGCATCGAAAATACATTTTGCTCCAAAAATAACAAAAACTACGACTTTATTCAGCATTGTATTGTCTTCCGGTTCTGTTGTGGATCCGCGTTCAGTGCCGCTGCTGACGTAAGACGCTGCTGACGTGTGTCTGGTGTGTGTGTGTGTGTGTGTGTGTATTCCGGTTCTGTTGTGGATCCGCGTTCAGTGCCGCCGCTGACGTAAGACGCTGCTGACGTGTGTCTGGTGTGTGTGTGTGTGTGTGTGTGTATTCCGGTTCTGTTGTGGATCCGCGTTCAGTGCCGCCGCTGACGTAAGACGCTGCTGACGTGTGTCTGGTGTGTGTGTGTGTGTGTGTGTGTGTGTGTTCTGGTTCTGTTGTGGATCCGCGTTCAGTGTCGCTGCTGACGTAAGACGCTGCTGACGTGTGTCTGGTGCGTCCGTGTATTCGGGTTCAAATAAATATGGCTGGGCAAAAAAATGCAAGTCTTCCTCTGTGTGGAAATCCTTAGACATGTTTGCGAAGATTGTTTTGTTTCCAGCGTGCGTCTCCCTCAGACTGTAGACGAAGCTCAGGCGCACCAGACACACGTCAGCAGCGTCTTACGTCAGCGGCGTCACTGAACGCGGATCCACAACAGAACCGGAACACACACACACACACACACACACACACCAGACACACGTCAGCAGCGTCCTACGTCAGCGGCGGCACTGAACCCGGATCCACAACAGAACCGGAACACACACACACACACACACACCAGACACACGTCAGCAGCGTCTTACGTCAGCGGCGGCACTGAACGCGGATCCACAACAGAACCGGAACACACAGACACACACACACACACACAAGACACACGTCAGCAGCGTCTTACGTCAGCAGCGGCACTGAACGCGGATCCACAACAGAACCGGAATACACACACACACACACACACACACACACACAAGACACACGTCAGCAGCGTCTTACGTCAGCGGCGTCACTGAACGCGGATCCACAACAGAACCGGAACACACACACACACACACACACACACACCAGACACACGTCAGCAGCGTCCTACGTCAGCGGCGGCACTGAACCCGGATCCACAACAGAACCGGAACACACACACACACACACACCAGACACACGTCAGCAGCGTCTTACGTCAGCGGCGGCACTGAACGCGGATCGAAAACAGAACCGGAACACACAGACACACACACACACACACAAGACACACGTCAGCAGCGTCTTACGTCAGCGGCGGCACTGAACGCGGATCCACAACAGAACCGGAAGACAATACAATGCTGAATAAAGTCCTAGTTTGTGTTATTTTTGGACCAAAATGTATTTTCGATGCTTCAACACACTCTAACTAACCCACTGATGTCACATGGACTACTTTGATGATGTCTTTATTTCCTTTCTGGACAAGGACAGTATACCGTACATACATTTACAATGGAGGGACAGAAAGCTCTCGGACTAAATCTAAAATATCTTAAACTGTGTCCCGAAGATGAACGGAGGTCTGAGGGGCTTGGAGCGACATGAGGGAGAGTCATTAATGACATCATTTTCATTTTTGGGTGAACTAACCCTTTAAATCTTCACTTAGTTATCACCAAAGCTCGCTCTATTTTGCTGTAGATCATAAAACCGTTATGTTGCCTGTTTTGTGAGTTTCGTGAGGTGCCTTCGTACACAAACGCTGCAAAGTCATTGGCTATAAGGCAGCAAGGCAACAAGTCAGCTAGCTATACGTTTTCGGACGCAGTCTATGTGTTGAATGAAGAAATGGGCAGGAATAAAGATCTGAGGGACTTTGACAATGGCCAAATTGTATTGGCAAGGCAACTGGGTCAGAGTATCTCTGAAAGCAAGGCTTGTGTGTCACTCCCGGTCAGCAATGGAGAGAATTTACCAAAAGTGGTCCGAGGAGGAACAACCCACAAACCGACTGGTCCAAGCCAACAGAAGATCTACTGTGGCGTGAGTCTCACAAAACTTTAGTGATGGTTGTGGGAGAGATGTCTCGCCAATTGAAAGCCTCTATATGGGCGACAGAACCTATAGGATTAGCGGAAGAAGGTCGCCTGGTCCGATGAGTCCAGTTTTCTTTTACATCACGTGGACGGTCTACCTAAACATTGTCCTTCATGACACTATTTACACCAATAAATATAAACACTCGATAAGTCAACTAATCACTAAAATGAACGGCTACTAGTCGGCTAGCTAACTAGCTTTAGTCGAGGGCAGCTCTACACTGTAAAAATGAATACGCTATATCTACTCAATAAAATTACAAGCAATATTATTAATTAAATTTAACAAATTGAGTAATGATTAATCAAATTAATTCCTTAAAAGTTAACCATTTAAAATGAGTAAAATTTACACACAATTTTTTTTAACAAAAATATCAGAATAACAGACAGATGTCAAAGATGAATTAAGAACTCTTTATTTTATATTGCCAACATTAAAGACATCTGATGTTAACAAGCAGAATCACCGAAGGAGAAAACCGTAATTGTAAGTCACCATTATGGTGATCGGTGTTTTAGTTTAGTTGACCCTTAAGTCATTAACTTTAAGTTTTGTTTGGCTGCTGTACCTATAACAGCCAGATGAACAAATAGAAAAGGTGATCTAATGGTGTTGGTTATGTTTCAACATAATCATTATTTCACAATCATTTGACCTGAATATGTTTAGATGATGTTTTATACATGTTTTATGTGTGTGCATGTTTCTACTAGGCTCCTGACATCAGTTAGAGTATTGATTAGATTGTTTATAAATTACACAGCTTATCTAAAATGTAAAGCACTTAGTTTTACTTCTGATATAAGTAATGCCAGACATTTGCCTTTGTAGTTTTGCCATACAGGGAGACTGGAGACTGCTTAATAGAAATAAATAATTAAAAATCACTGCATCAAAGGGTTTCCCTCTCGACACATGCTTGGGTTTCTTTTAAGTGCGCCGAATAACAATTTAAGATAGAGGTCTTAAAGTTTATAAGGGCCAGTTGTGGGGATAAAGTCTCTTTATGGGGCTTTATATAAGAGCCGCTGCCAGAGCTCAGATAATATGTCAGATAATGTTCTCATGTGGACCTAGAGAGAACAGTTTGAATAATATTTTGTTATTTTATCGGTAAAACACCGTAAAAAAATTAATTGGTTAACAGAAAGATTCCGCACTATATACGGTAAATAACTGTGATAGATCTAACTGTACATTTAATGTAATTTTACAGTGAAATACAGTTAAATTGACAGTTATTGGAAGTGAAAAAGAACAAGTCATCGTATAATCGTTTTTGTTTTAAGAGATGAGGAGGTATTTGGACACGTCCAGTGAAATGAAACGTCTGATGGATAAACGAACCTAAAAGCTCAGTATCTTCATCCGGCAGAACATCAGGGCATCTTTCTACTTCAATAGAGAGGTGTTTAGAGACAGACGGATAACACATTCGAGAGATAAAGTAGATGATAACTTCGATGATGGTGCTCTTTACTCTTGCTAAATGGCTTGGAGAGCGCAGGGAAAGTTCAAACACACATTTATCTGGCTTAGACTGGGTCTCGTGGCTCTAAATAATTAATGCATGTGTCTGCATGCGTTTCTGAGTCTGTCCTGCGGGAGAGAGGGTGGAAATCCCGGTTAACGTTCATCACGCCCTCGTAGAAAATGTACATTTGAGCGTCACGAATGTTTGTTTTTAATCGCTCTTGAGGAATGTGTGTGTCTAATATTCCGGGGCCCATTAGCAAAAGAGCCATTAGGTGTAAATTGCTAATAGAAATGTCATGAACTGTGTGTTTTTTTATTTTATTTTTACATAAAATCATCTGTTATTTCATCCAAATGGACTAGTTTGGAGAATTACAGGTATATGTGTTGTTTTTGTAAGTGCGGCTGCCCTTTAGCTGGTCTGGACAAGGCTTTTTAACACAAGGTTTTGTCTTTGTTTCCAAACCCTGTCAAACACATAAGGGACGCAAATCAATGTTTGAGGCCTTTTGTCCCCTTAGTCTGTTAAATAACTTAATGTAGTCCATAAATTAGCATCATTAGTCTCCAGTAACATTACTGAAATTATATTGTGTAAATGGAAAGATTTGTTGCCATGTGAAGTAATTATAAACTGGCAAATGAATTTTGTATTAGTCAAAGAGCTTTTCCCCATTGCAATTAATCCAGGGTATATTTACAGCGAGAAACTCATTTCTAATCAAGTATAGACGAGCAAACATCAGACTTTCAGCTTCAAGTTTCTAGAGCCGTTTTGCCAGTTTCTTCTCATTGACTCGAGCGCCGACTGTGTGTGCTTCACCCCTGGTTCAACTTCATTTCCACTGCAAAACTTCAGAAGTGTCGGCTTTTCACATTTGTGCCAAGTTTACTTGTCAGCGGGATTTAAGATGAATTAAGAGAGACTTTTACTCCCAGAGGAGTTTGTGCCAAGTCCCTCGAGATCCAAACCTGCGAGGTCAGCTAATCCAGTCCTGACACAAGATTCCCCAAATCTAGATTGCCAGAGGGCTGAAGATTCCTCAGTACTAGTTTAATTATATATATATATATATATACTGTCACTTTTAATCAATTTAAAATGACCTTGCTTGGGAAAAAAACAACCTTACGAAACCCAATCTTTTGATCCATAGTGTTTTTTTTTTTTTTTTAAATAAATGAAAATGTACATATAAATATAAATACTTAATAAAGTATACAGTCAGTGTTGGGTAAAAAAGAGTGATCAATTACTAGCTGCGAATTACATCTTCAACCGTGTAATTAGATTACTAATTACTCTCTCTAAAAATTATTGGATTACATATAATTACTTTTTAAATCCCATATCAGCCTCGACCAGTTACAATACAAGGATAGACATGAAACTGCACTTTTTGTTCCTTCAAATAAACAATACATAATTGCATAAGTTATTCTTGAACTGACCAATGTGTAAATGGAGGTTGTATTAAAAACATACATTTTAGCATTCAATTTTGATGTTAAATCAACTATTGTTTTATATAGAATTGTTGTAGTCTTTACAGTATTTAATGCAATTACATCAGAATTGTAATTAAATTGCAGAAAAATGAAGAGTAATCCCTTACTTTACTTTTTCAAGGGATAAGCAATTAAATTACAGTAATTAGATTACTTACCCAACACTAAATATATATATTAACGTTTTCATTTAATCATTTAGCAGACGCTTTTATCCAAAATGACTTACAAATGAGGAGAGCAATAGAAGCAATCAAACTAACAATAAGACAACAATATGCAAGTGCCGTGACCCCTATATTCAAAAGATTTTTCGGTAACACTTGAAGGGGTGTGCATAAGACTGACATAACACCTTCATAATCATGACATGACACATGTCATGAATATGAAGGAGGTTTTATGCATGTTTATGAGAACTGTCATTAAGTGTCATTCGCTCAATTATGACATTTTTTATGCAAATATGACATTGAGATATTTTTGTTATGACAACTTGACATAAACCAATAGATTATAACCTCTCAGTGTCTTTGTTATGACAACTTGACATACCGGTAACTAAGACAGCACACCCTGTCATAAATAGCAGATTAATGATCAAACTTAAGAAACCACTTAGCTTCATGGGTTAACATTATATTAAAATGTCATGTGGTTGGTGTTGACATTGGCTGTTATGCGGCCATTATAACTGTGTCATGAATATTTTTCTTGACCTCAACTACAGTGGTACAAATTGAATTTGTCATTAAAATGTTATAATGGCCTCATGACAGCCAATGTCAAAACCAACTACCTGACAGTTTAATGTAATGTTAAGGGGTTTCTTAAGTTTGATAATTAATCTGCTATGTCATGTTTATGACATATTTATGACAGGTTGTGTTGTCTTAGTAATATCAAGTTGTCATGACAAAGACACTGACAGGTTATGATGTATTGGTTTATGTTAAGTTGTCATAACAAAGACATCTCAAACAATGTCATATTTGCATTAAAAATGTCATAATTGAGCGAATGACACTTAATGACAGATGTCACAAACATGCATAAAACTTCCTTCATATTCATAACATGTTTCATGTCATGATTATGAAGGTGTCAAGTCAGTCTTATGCACACCCCTTCAAGTAATTGTAACCGATTTTTCTTTAAATTCGCAAAGAAAATTTAAATTGATCAAAAGTGACAAAGGATATTTATAATGTTGCAAAATATTTCAGTTTCAAATAAATGCTGTTTTTTTTGGGATCATGTGACACTGAAGACTGGAGTAATGATGCTAAAAAATGTATCTTTGATCACAGGAATAAATTACATTTTATAAAATATTCAAATAGAAAAGTGTTTGTTTCAGACTGTAAAAATATTTCACAATATTTTCTGTATTTTTGATCAAATAAAGCAGCCTTGGTGAGCAGAAGAGACTTATTTCAAAAACTTTTACAACTTGTTTTAACCTTTGAACAGTACAGTATGTGCGTATTTAAATAGTCACTAAACTATTTCTGGTTGTAATAAATGTTCTTCCACGGCATTAGGCTATAAATTCTGTTTTTGTTCTATTTTTAATAGGGCTACATTAGCCTTAGGAAGTGCACAGCGCGTGCCAGCAGGCCTTATCATCTTAAAAGCAGGAACGGTCTGATCTTGATGTTGACCTTGAGTTGATCTGAGCTGATGGATGGATGGCCTGATTGGAGATACTCGTCTCTGCTCTTCATTTCCCCGGGCGACGGGAGAGCTGGTCCTACCGTGACTCAACCCTCGAGTCATGCAGATGTTTCGATGAAGGGAAAGGTAAGACAGGGGCTGGGATTCGTGTGTGTGTGTGTGTGGCAGTTCACTGCAATCAGCTCAGAGAAAACACAAGTTGTTCTCGTCCCCGAATCCTGGGGTGTGCTGTGCAGATAGTGTGTGTGACAGGAGCACTCATTGATCGTCTGTCTGAGAGAGAGAGAGCGGAGGCTACAGATAATTGACCTCAGAGCGTCCGCTCTCTTTACCGGAGGACAGGTCGCGAGAGGAGGCTTTGTGCTCTGCATTCTGCAAATACACAATGGAAAAATAATTGATCTGTACTTCAACTGCATTTCTAAATAAAATCATTAAGTGCTTATGCTTCGCTTGTTTATGTTTTAGAAATTAATTGATTAATCCAATGAACAGTGATTTTTTGCAACGGATGTATGTGTGTGTGTGTGTATGTATGTTTGTGTTTGTGTGTGTGTTTGTAGTTCTGATCAGCCTTTAGAAATCACACAAGAGAATAAAACAATTATAATATCAAATTAGGTAAAAGCATTAATAAATGTGACGCCATTATTATGATTATAATCAACTGTAACTCAACATTGTCAAAGGATTTCATTTGTATGTTTCTGAAGTGTCTATCTATCCATCCATCCATCTATCGCTCTATTTGATTAACCGTGATTAATCGCATCTAACATAAAAGTTTATTTACATACATGTATGTGTGTGTATATATTCCATTTAATGTCATTTATAAATGTAAATGTGTTATATAATTTATAATATGTAAACGTAATCATGTATATTTACATAATATAAATGATAATTTTATGCAATTGTTTTGAGCCAGATAAATACTTGAAAAAAAGGCAATATCAATGAGAGTACATATGCATTAATTCATGCATATTTATAAGCTAAATTAGGAATATTATACATACAAATTATATAAAACATGTGTATTTACATTGTAAAATATTAATGTTTACATATTAAATATTTATAAATATGTTTTTGAGACAAATAAATACTTAATACTAGAAGAAAAAAACGAGGGTACATGCTTGCATATTATTATACTTTCCAAATCATCATCATTAATATTTGATTTTTGGCTTCGCTAGGTTTGCCAGACACACATACGAGGAAATGTTCCGTCTTTAACAGGATTTCTGGGATGGTTGGATCATATATAAGGACCTGTAGAGAAGATAAACAGCCAAGACAAAAGAAGTGGCTTCTTCCTGAACTCTTTCCGGGAAGGTATGTGCACATCTGCCATCGTTTCTTCCATCTCTGGAATATTTTCCCTCACACCTTCTGTAATTGTCCCATTCCCACTTTGCCACCTATAAAGTTACCTCTTAAATTATAAACAGTCTCAAACTTGGCAGGACGTCGTGACCATATTTCTGAAATGAAAACCGCCGGGACAGTTTTAGTTCAGCAGTTAGTTCAATACATCATTACAATTCATTATAGTTAAACTAGTCAGATAGTTCTGTTCATGTGTATTTGGCCAATCAAAAGTCAAAGATCTCAATATGCACACGCACTTTTCTTTTCTAGCAACTTTCCACATTCATTTTATATCAACAACTTTCTCATTTGTGTCTATTTTAACACGGGGCGCGTTGTCACACACGGGTTTAAAACTTCCCACTCGTGCCAGCATGACGAAAATTAGTGTATTTACTAGTTGCCATATCAACACTATATAGAGAAAACATTGCACCAAAATTAAAAAAAAATCTTTGGAAGAAATCACTGAACATTTATTTAACCATAGCAAAAGTTAATTTTTCATCTCTGTTTTTTGTGTTTATTTAAAATGAGACAAATCTGATAATATTTTAATCTTATATCTGTTATTTAAGTCAAGTCAAGTCAAGTCACATTTATTTATATAGCGCTTTTCACAATACAGATTGCATCAAAGCAGCTTCACAGTGATAACATGAAAGTAGTACAACACAGTTCAATAATATTGTTGAATATTAAATATCCCCAACTAAGCAAGCCAAAAGCAAGGCGACAGTGGCAAGGAACCAAAACTCCATCAGATTGGATGGAGAAAAAAACCTTGGGAGAACCCAGGCTAGTCAGGGGCCAGTTCTCCTCTGGCTAACAATCATAGGGTTTTACCAGTTGAGACAGTTCTTAAATGCTGATCTAACCAGAAAAAGACACTATAGCCGGGTTTAAATCGGGGCATGTTGTCACACGGCGTTACAATAAGCCCCTATTAGAACTATTATGTTCTATACTGTTATGAATTCTATTGAGAAACAATGATAAAAAAGTTAATCAAAACTGAGAGTCAATGTTCAGAAATGAAATTATGATGTTTTGAACTTTGCTTTATAGCTGTGTTTGCGGTGTGTTTGTTTGTTGTCAAAATGAAAACTTACCATTATTTTACATGGAAAAAGTTAATAATTGTATTGTATATATTTTTTGATTAGATCTGATAACATTTGAATCTGTCATATGGTCATGTTACACTGTACCTCACCTATGGGGCATGTTGTCACATTTAACTTTCAATCTTTCAGGGTAAATCAAGAAGAATAAAACCCACTGTATTAATGAAACAAAACCACATAATTGTACTAGACATGTGTAAAAATTAATGTGTGATATTACTCTGAACCCCAAGTGAATTTACCCAAACTGAGAAAGTCAAAAAGTGTTAGTTTGTGCCTCGCTCTCCTCTACTTGAATGAAGCATAAACGAGAAGTCTCCGACGAAAGAACAACCTCAAAGCAATAACATTTTCGTGCGGGCAACCCTGAGGCTGCATTTTCCTCCTGCTCCATTTACACAGGCTGGTGTTTACCGAAGCAATTCAGGTTAAGTGCTTTTGTTGAAGGGCACAGCTGCCCCATTCCCACCTGGGAAAAGAGGTAATGCAATCATGATCTCCTTGCCAAGCTATAGATGCGAAGTGAGCGGCTTCGTTCGTTGAAAGCCCGAGTTCTTTAGAAGACGGTGGTGACGTGGCTTTAGTTTCCCTCGCTCCTGCCCCTGTAGCGCTGAAGACAGTGGAGATAATTGCGTATTGATAGCCCAGCTGTAATTAATGATGATGAGCTTAGAGGCCGAGGTCCAAATGCAGGCCGGGATTATGCCAAAGGCCTCATGTTGGGTCGGGCTGGTCCTCTTGAATCTGTGGCACAGTTTGATTCGGTAACTGCACTGAATTAAATGGTCAATAGTTCAGGAGGTGCTTTGCGAGATGAAGTCGGGCCTGTTATTGATTCCAGAAATCGATTTATTTGTTATTGACGAGATCTTGAATAGGTACAGTTGGCCTGATCAACAAAGACATGTTGGTTTTCTTTTATTTCTTTGTTTTGTAATTTATTAAGCCTTCCAGTTCAATACAATTGTGTTTGCATTCCACCACTCATAAATTAATAATAATAATAACTATATACCTTATCATATATATCTATATACCTATATCTATATATAATAATAACTATATACCTTATCATATATCTATATACCTATACCTATATACCTTATCATATATCTATATACCTATACCTATATACCTTATCATATATCTATATACCTATATCTATATACCTTATCATATATCTATATACCTATACCTATATACCTTATCATATATCTATATACCTATACCTATATACCTTATCATATATCTATATACCTATACCTATATACCTTATCATATATCTATATACCTATATCTATATATAATAATACATATACCTTTTCATATATCTAGATACCTAGGCCTATACCTATATACCTTATCATATATCTATATACCTATACCTATATACCTTATCATATATCTATATACCTATACCTATATACCTTATCATATACCTATATACCTATATCTATATATAATGATACCTATATACCTTATCATATATGTATATACCTATATCTATATACCTTTTTGACTTTCTCAGTTTGTGTAAATTCCCTTGGGGTTCAGAGTAATAATTTTCCCCCCACACATTCATTTCACACATGTCTAGTACAATTATGTGGTTTTGTTTCATTAATACAGTGTTTTATCTATATACCTTATGCCTCTTATCATCATCATCATTATTTTCTTGCTCAATTACTACGTATGTTTATTTCTAGAGTGGATACACAATAAAAACAAAATGCTGAGACACTTTTACCTAATGATAATTTCTTCATTAGTTTTATATGCCATTAAAAGGTAAATAGACACTATATCGCTGTTTTTAATGTCAAAATTCGCGTACAGGCTCGAGCGAGTCAAAGCTCGTTGCTTCGGTGAGTCAAATTCATTGCTTAAACGGTTGTTTGTCTCTCATAGTGTTGGAAAGGCCGGTTTATTGTAGAGAAGTTTATATCGTTCATCGAGTCCCTGCAATACATAATACATTCTACAAATAATTTCTTGCTATGATTTAACTTATCATGGTTGAGGAGATTCCCCCTTCAATGTAAAGCGCTTTGAGTACACAGAAAAGCGCTATATAAATGTAACGAATTATTAATTATTATTATTAACTTAAATGTAACTTTTTTCGTACCAGAATAATTCAAATAAATTGCACTTTTTTGCCGTTTAGTTTTTTAGTTCTATGACCTGCTTGATTTAAAGATCTATAAATGTCCGAGTTCATGTATATTTACATTTTTTTTGTCTGATCATTTATCATGCATATTCACAATAGTCTCTCTGTTTGAATCAAAGCATTGCTTTAGTAATGAAGCCGAGATCTCAGAGCTGTATATTAGCACTGAAACTGAAATGTTGCTGTGGATTCATCCCTAGTGTGTACAGATATCTGGATGTGATACGTCTGGACTGGTGTGTGTCAGGTGATGTGTGTGTGTTTGTGGGCCCGTGGGGGACAGAGCTGTGTGAGAGTGATGGTCCGTGTCTACAGGACTGCAGTGAGGACAGTGTCAGCGTGACTGATGGCGGCCGCTCGGAGACAGGCTGTGTTGGAGCTAGTGAAGCGTGTAATGAACGCTAACTCACTCTCCGCGGTTCCTCTTCCTCACATCCCGGTACAGTTCTCCTGGGCCAGGTACACACGCTGAATGCAGAAGTGTGTTTTAATGAGCTGTCGTGATGCTTTGCTCATCCAATCAGAGTTTAGAGTTGTGATATCTGTTTTATGATATCGGTTTTACTATTTTGAGTCGTTGTAACTCGAGTGTTTCATAATCTGAAGATTCAATTCAATTTAATTCACATTTATTTGTATAGACCTTTAATACACATCATTTCAAAGCAGCTTTACAGAAAATACAGTACATGAGTCCACGTTAAAATTTAGTAGTCATCATACTCATACCTAGCCTGGGTGTCCCCATACTGCCTTTGCGCAGCGCGATTTAGGCAGTCTGGATCATAGATATCCATAATAAAGCTTGCCTGTGACAAGATGGCCGCCGGTGATGACGATAGAGACTCCGCCGTAAGACATCTAGCCTTTATTATGGATATCTATGGTCTGGATACCATGGACCAAATTTTCGCCTCAGCGAGTGGACCAATCACAGAACGGGGAGGGAGCAGCAAGACGATGACGACGTCTATGCGACACAGCGAAGCAGTTTGTTTATACCTATGGATCAAACATGGCAGCAGACCAAGGGGGTAATCCATCGACCAGAAGTTGAAGCCGGCCGGGTGCCGCCATGTTGTAGCAGAACTTCACTTGCGTTAGCATTTCCATTGACTCCCATTCATTTTGGCGTCACTTTGACAGCGAATAACTTTACATCTGAGGCGTTTAAAGACTCCATTTGTCCATTATTTATTTCTAAAGAAAAACAACAATGTATAAAGGGCTCCATTACCTTCTATGTTACATTATGGCCCCGTAGAAACAGTTTTTTGTAAAAATAGGCTAACGATTGCGTCATGACCACTCGACTCTCTGTCGCGCTGTACAGAAATGACCGTACAGACAGGAGGAGAAGCTCGCAGGCAATCGGGGGGACGTCCCGTCAAGGGAGAAGCCCATAGATAATGAGTCCATAAAAGCAACGGGATACTTACTCCTGCTCACTCACGCCAAAGCACTCTTTGCTCAAGTTCCCCGTATCTGCAAGATTAACGTTGGACAATTTTCACGCACAGCTATAGAAGATTAACGTCTGTCAGACAGGTTGCTCACGTCATCAAGCTTAGTTTGAGTCGGTCTGAGTCGGTTTGGATTCGGTTTGGCGTCAGGAACGGAAGTGCTCAAAAATCGCTAAAAATGGGCTTCAACTGTCTCAACTGAGTTCCACTGAGATGGGTCTGTCCACTTCTTATACTGTCTATGCAGCAGACGCGAAGTTACCTTTCGATGCAGCCTTATTGTTATTGATATTGTTCTAATTAGTTTAGAACGCAAATAAATCTCTGACCCATCGTCTTCTTCCTCGTCTAATTTCTGTCGCTCTGCATACGTCATCTGGTATAATTGAAACGATTGGCTATGAGCTACGTACAGGCGCATTTGATAGACATTCGTAGCACCCAATAAACGACTCTGGGCATTCGTAAACCTCGCCTCAAATACGAGAAAATGAACATGTGGTCCCAATGAGACGTGGTCTGACGTTAGCCAGGCTAACTCATACCAGTCTCATACCTCGAACCCCTTTGGTCTAAAATATGTACATAAAATATGTCACAAGGGACAGTTCACCCTAAAATGAAAATGAAGTTATTATTTACTCACACTAATGTTGGTCTGATGCCCTTCTTTTTTTTCGTACCTCAAAAAGAGAATTTCTTAAAAACATGACCTGCTCACGCTCTATTCAATTCAAATTTCTTTGTATAACGCTTTTCACAATACATATCATTTCAAAGCAGATTTACAGAAAATGCATGAGTCCACATTACAAGAGTGCTCTGTTATCAGAGGTAAATGTCTAAGTTATGTATTTCAGAAATGTACAAATCACACAGTTAGCTAAAAATGTATTCATTTAAACAATGTAATACTTTAAGGCAGAAACAATGAGCTCATTGAAGTAATGGATACTTTTTTGTTCACAAATGATCATGACATTTAGAAAATGGTAGCATTGGTGCATGTTGATTCAGTGTTTTTGCACTGATGTCAAATAATTTGTGTTTTAGTTTGTGTTCATCAAGTTCAATATTAAATCGAATAAGGCAGCTTTTATTCCTAAAGTACACGTAGCCATATTTGGTTCACTTGATTATCCTCATATATGTAGCCATTAACACATGGACATTTTTGTTTTGGTTTCAGCAAAATAACTGTATTGGTAGTTAATAATTGTAATGATGCAGCAAGGACGAAGCAGAGAGAGAATCCAAATGCAGCTAGTTTAATAAAATAACAGGTGAAACCCGGAACTCAGGACAGGAACAGTGAAGCAACAACATCAAACGTTACAACATCAAGAACTCACAAGGACTGGACTGAAACACAGGGCTTAAATACAAGGGCAAACGATCTAAACAGGATAACAAGGGGGCGTGGTTAACGGGAAACACCTGGGAAGACTAATAGAGATAACGGGGAGCGGGAAAACAGGGAACAGGACTGAACCAAGTGCACAAAGACAACACAGACAGACATCACAACAATAATAATGATAATAATAATAATGAAAAAGTCTCATACCATACCATACCATCATACTCATACCAGTCTCTTACCTCGAACCCCTAAAGAAGTTTAGGAGCAACGTTTACATGCGTGCTTTCCTCAATAAAAAAAAATAAAAAATGACAGCGGTGAGAAAGGGGCAGTTACGAAAGTATCTGATCATATCATATCAATGTGGATTTGCAAGCTCTCCAATTCAGCACTCCAGTCATGTCACATTAATTGATATACCACTTTGTACAATAGATTGCTTTAAAGCAGCAGCTTTACAATATTAAACATGTAATTCACATTTTAGAATTACAACTTCAGTTTCAACTATAAAGAGGCTCTCCATTGTGTTAATTCTTTTATTTGTGGACATCTGACCTTGACGGAGTAAACCGGAGAAGATTTCACATCAAAGAAGGCGGAGCCTCAGAGCCACACCCACTTATTACATCATTAGTTTAAAGGTGTTTACCAGCCCGAGAGAACTTTTCCAGAAAGTTTGCTTTGAACTCCCGAAACAAGCTTCAAATGAACTTCGTTTTGGCCTGATTTTGACCGACGTCACACCAGTATGTTCTTAGATTTCGCTTGAAGTATATTAGTGGCCTTGCATGTCAATCAAGTCTTGGTTCTTGTCCAGAATATGTAGACAAGACTTCATATCGGTAGTCAAACCTCTCGCTACATAACACTTCTCTCCATTTTTCTCCTCTGCTTGTATCCTCTAGTGTGACCTTGTGACCAGTGAATGGTGGGCTCTCCGTGACACTTCATGCTGGTGGGTGTCAGCAGAGATGATGCTTGGCCTTCATTCCCAGATGGCTCCCATATGGTTGAACGCACCTTTAGCTTCTGTGATTGATAAACACCCTCACGGTACACACTACACCGTCTTCCTTGCATATTCACTCTGTATGTTCTTGTTCTTAATAATTCACACACACACAAGCACACACACACACACACACACACACACACACACACACACACACACACACACACACACACACACACACACACACACACACACACACACACACACACACACACAGTCTATCTCTGTGGGAACTCTCCATAGACGTAATGGTTTTTATACTGTTCAAATTGTACATTCTGTCCCCTTACACTAACCCTACCCATCAAACACAAACAAACACACACACACACACACACACATTGTGGTTGATACTTTTCACAAGCGTCCTTGCTGCATTGACAGGTTTGCGTGATGAATAGTCGAGCGCTTGTCATTACCCGTGGTGTGCGTTCTGTTCTCCGAGCGCGTTTTAAATACAGCTTGCGTCAAGTCAAAAGGTTCCTCCATTCATCTGCAGTCACCAGCCCTGCGAACTGCTGCATTGGGAAGAAATTGTGCAAAGGAGGCAGAGACCACATTATGAGCAGCAGAATATATGACGTGGTGCGAGCAGCAGGAAATAGGGTGTTCTGCACAGTTTGGGGGAGTAACTAACTAACTAAAAAAAACTACATTTTCAGTAGCTTGACAGTAACTCAGACTTTTGAAACACATATTTTCCAGTTTCAAGGTAATTTTTCCAAACAGTATCAATGTAATAATCAAACGCATTTTCTTATATGAAGCATTATGAAGTCCAATTTAATTTAATGAAGCTAACTAATATAATCACAGTCGGTTGCAGCAGATAATAATAATTATAATAATTTGTTAAGAGCTTTGTATAAGCTTTGTATAAGAGCTTTTCTGGGTATTCAAAGTGCTTTACATGGAAGGGGGAATCTCCGCAATCACCACCAATGTGCAGCATCACCTGATGATGCGACGGCAGCCATTTTGTGCCAGAACGCCCACCACACACCAGCTTACTGGTGGAGAGGAGACAGAGTGATGAAGCCAATCAGTGTATGAATGATTAGGAGGCCATGATGGACAGAGGCCACTGGGCAAATTTGGCGTGCAAATTGGGATTTTTAATGACCACAGAGAGTCAGGACCTCAGTTTAACGTCTCATCCGAAGGACGGTGTCCCCGTCAGTACACTGGGGCGTTGGGACACACACAGACCACAGGGTGAGCGCCCCCTACTGGCCTCACTAACACGAAGATAAAGATCTTAGCAGGATAAAGGATATAGATAAAGCAGGATCAGGGGGGGGGTGGGGGGGGAGGGGGGGGGGGGGGGGGGGGGGGGGGGGGGGAAACTGCTAGTGTTGCAGAGCGGGCAAGTTACGGATACGTGGTGTAAATTTTTTAGCAATCAAAAAGCATGTCTAATTAATTGAAATAATGTATTGAATCATTAAACTTATATTAAAATAATTATATGAAAAAAAAATTCACCCTAATTCTGTGTTGTGTTTTTTCTGGTAATAAAATGAAGACATAAAACACAAATTTTATCATTTATCATCAATTTTAATCATATGAAATTAAATAAACTTTTTGTCAAATAACGTGCTGCACAATGAGCTTTACTGTTAAAACTAAAACTCCTTTAAAAACTGAATTTTGATGATAATTTATTTGGATTTGTGTTAGTATTATTACATTGGGACATATCTAAATTCTACTGTACAACAGTAATACATTTCTGTCAAGTTAAACCGAACTTTTATTTTGACGGGTTGCCTTGAAGACCTTTTGAGTTCCCTTTCGAACGGTCACTTCGTATTGCGTAGCTATACGCAGTGGGGGAAACTCCCTTTCCTCGATTTACTGAAGCCTATATGTAAAACGCATTTGCAGCTGCACAGCCAGCCCCCTGAGCATCTGACCCGCTCATAGGCTGTGCTGCAGCAACTGCACATCCAATGGCGCGGGCG
This sequence comes from Rhinichthys klamathensis goyatoka, assembly GCF_029890125.1. Taxonomy (NCBI): domain Eukaryota; kingdom Metazoa; phylum Chordata; class Actinopteri; order Cypriniformes; family Leuciscidae; genus Rhinichthys; species Rhinichthys klamathensis. The sequence goes on from NW_026607092.1 coordinate 19,263, forward strand.
AATCTGACGCACGACCAATAAGCTAGCCCAACGTCAGAGCCCGTCAAGGGGGCGTGCCCTGCCTATATAGACCCCCGAATTCGCCATTATAGCAGATTTTACTCCTTCAGCGACAGTACACATGTCCCTGAGCTTTTTACTGTAGCATTCGCCGTCGAACAAGCCTTTCAGCCTGAGCGTGCTTCTCTTCAGCAGACTTCGCCTGCACGTCGATTTCTCCTGACGCCGTCTCACCTGTGGCTATCCGGCGAAATTTATATCCTTTGTGCTTATTGCTAACATTCTATTTCAGTATGCCTCGTCCATCCTGCGCCACGTGCGGAGGCCGTCTGCACGAGGCAGACCAGCACACGAGCTGCATTACAATGCTCTCTCTGCCGGCGGATGTGAGGCCTGTGACAGCATGATTATCTCCGCGCTGCGCAATCGGCTAGCTCTCTCCCGGGACGGCGAGGCCGCTTCATCCACGCTTTCCGTTCCAAGGAAGAAGAAGCGTCGCAGCCAACGGCAACCGGAGGGTATGGAGATTTGTGAACGCACGCTGGCCGCGTCCCCGCGTGCTTCACTTTCTCCGACTCAAACGCCATCACCGGTCCTGTTCGCAGGACACCAGCGCCCCCCCCCCCCCCCCCCCCCCCCCCCACACGTGGCGGGCCTCGTCTCCTTCGGCGGATCTCTCGAGCGCGACGACAGCTTATCCATCGCCGCTTCTGAGGACGAATGGCCGGGCTCTCTCGACCCCGTCACCGCTTCTCAATCGGTGGCCAGTGGATTAGCGACCAGGACGAACTCCGATGCCGAGATGCTTCGGATCCTGACGAAGGCCGTCGCGGACCTCGACCTCGAGTGGGCCTCGCCCGAGGAGCCACCTCGTAGTCGGCTGGATGGATGGTTTCTGGAGGGGCGCCAGCAGGCCCCGCGTCACAAACCGGCGCCATTTTTCCCCGAGGTCCACGAGGAGCTAACCAAGGCCTGGCACGCTCCATACTCAGCACGTGTGGGATCCGCAGTTTCCGCGACGCTCTCCTCCGTGGATGGCGCAGCGGAAAAGGGTTATGAGTCTTTGCCGCCCCTCGAAGAGGCCGTGGCAGCTCATCTTTGCCCGAGCTCTGCAGCTAGCTGGCGAGCTAGAGCCGCTCATCCCAACAAACCCTGCCGTAACACCTCAGCCCTCGCTGGACGCGCGTACGCCGCCTCCGGCCAGGCTGCATCGGCCCTGCACACGATGGCCGTGTTGCAGGTCTACCAGGCCAAACTCCTCCGGTCCATGGACGAGGCTGGCCCGGACCCGGAGACTTTTCGGGACCTGAGGAGTGCTACGGACTTAGCGCTGCGTGCTACTAAGTCTACAGCACAAGCCATCGGCAGAAACATGGCTAGTTTGGTCGTGCTCGAGCGCCATCTGTGGCTTAACCTCACCGAGATCAAGGAGGCCGACAAAACGAGGTTTCTCGACGCTCCGGTGTCCAGCTCCGGTCTCTTCGGCCCGGCGGTGAAGGGATTCTCGGAGAGGTACACGGAGGCACAGAAAGCGTCCCAGGCCATGCGACACTTCTTGCCGAAGCGTTCGGGCTCCGCGTCCAGCAAGCCCAAACCTCCGCCTTCGCCTCATCCAGCCAAGCCGGCGAAACAGGCCTCTCAGCCCCGCCCTGCGGCTGATAGCCAGCGCCAGTCAAGGCCCGCGAAGCCCTACCCGCTCCCCAGGCGTCAAGGCCCTCGACCCAGCGCCGTGGCCGACCAGAAGTCGTCCTAGCACGGAGGGGAAAGAGAGAGGGCTCGTGTCTCGCGCTAGCCGGACCACCCTCGAAGAAACCAGCAAAACTTCCCACAGCTCCCTGTTCAGTTCAGGCGGCTGGGGATTTTATTATTGTAAACAGGCCCGCAGCAGTGAGCGCGTCTCTGCAAATAAACGCCGTTTTCACGGCGACCCAAATAAAGCACAAAAAGAGCATGTTTTACAATCACAACACACGGGTTCACGGTCCCCCTCCACTAGGCGGCCCCCGCCCTGTTGTAACACTGACTTCCCCCCAGGCAAAAGCCTATATAGTCAGTCAAACACTCAGTATGTGCACAAATCACATTATAAGGGTATCAGGTCCCCCTATGTTAGGCGGTCCCTCCCATTCAGTGTGTCACGCCCTAGCCACACGAGTGATGGCCTGGCAAGCCATCCCTGGTGTGTCGAGTTGGGTCATAAACACTATAAAGCGAGGCTACTCGCTCCAATTCGCTAGCAGACCCCCGAAATTCCAGGCGGTTATCGAGACATCGGTGAGAAGCGGCGTGAATCACGTGCTCCGCACCGAAGTTCAAGAATTATTAGCAAAAGGAGCGATAGAGTCAGTCCCTCCCGCGCTAATGTATTTGGGGTTTTACAGCCGCTATTTCCTAATTCCAAAGAAAGACGGCGGGCTCAGACCCATTCTAGATCTGAGGCGTTTGAACAGGGCTCTCATGAGACGGCCTTTCAAAATGTTAACACTCAAACAGATTCTCGCGCAGGTTCGCCCGGGGGACTGGTTTGTTTCAATGGATCTGAAAGATGCATACTTTCATATTCAGATCGACCCTCGTCACAGGCCATTTTTGAGATTCGCCTTCGAGGGGAGGGCATATCAATACACCGTTCTGCCGTTCGGTCTGGCTCTGGCACCCCGTACATTCACGAAATGTATGGATGCGGCGCTCTCCCCGCTGAAAAGCCAGGGAGTGCGTGTGCTGAATTATCTCGACGACTGGCTGGTGCTAGCGCAGTCGAGAGACGAACTAATAGTGCACAGGGATTTGATTCTCAGCCATCTAAAATGCTTGGGTCTCACAATCAATGTTGCCAAAAGCGAACTGAATCCCAGCCAGACTGTGGTCTTTCTGGGCACGGTTTTGGACTCGGTGACAATGAAAGCGCGGCTCACTCAAGAGCGCGCGCTCTCGGTGCAGACACTGGTAGCCGCATTCAGGGCGCGCAAGCGCGCGCCTCTGAAGAGGTTTCAGAGACTGCTTGGTCTAATGGCAGCTGCATCATCAGTACTCCACATGGGATTACTGCACATGCGCCCGCTGCAGCACTGGCTGAAACGCCGTGTGCCAACCCATGCATGGCAGTCAGGCAGCCTGCGCATTATGGTGAATCAAGGGTGTTTGAGAACACTGGTTCCCTGGCGGGCTCAGGACTGGTACTGCAAGGGGGTGACCATGGGGATAGTTTCCAGGAGGAAAGTGGTTTTTACAGACGCATCCAACATGGGTTGGGGAGCGCTGCACGAGGGCAAGCCTGCCTCCGGCCTCTGGTCGAGCACGGAGCAGAGCTTACATATCAACTGTCTGGAAATGAAAGCGGTTGGTTTGGCCCTGAAAGCTTTTCTGTCAAACCTCAGGGGTCACCACGTCTTGATCCGTACAGACAACATGTCTGTGGTGGCCTACATAAATCGCCAGGGTGGCATCAGGTCAGGCAACCTGTATGTGATGGTGAGGGACCTCCTCATGTGGGCACAAGCCAATCTGAGCTCTCTGAGAGCAGCGCATGTCCCGGGCGTCCAGAATGTGGGCGCGGATATGCTCTCAAGGGGCAACACTCCCCTAGGCGAGTGGTCCCTGAACCCTCAGACGGTCAGACTAATATGGGAGAGGATCGGCGAGGCCGAAGTAGACCTTTTCGCCTCGAGAGCCAACACCCACTGCAGGGTGTTCTTCTCGAAAAACAGGGATGCGCTGGCTCATCTCTGGCCCAGCCGCCCCCTTTACGCGTTTCCCCCCGTCTCGATGATCCCACAGGTTATCGAGCGGGTCAGGGAGAGCGGATGCCCAGTCCTTCTGGTGGCCCCTCTCTGGAAATCCAGACCATGGTTTCCGGAACTGGTTCAGTTGTCGGACACGACCCCCTGGCCTGTTCCGATGAGGAAGGATCTCCTCACACAGGCCAACGGAACTATGTGGCATCCCCGACCCGATTTATGGGCCCTCCATGTGTGGCCCCTAAACGGGTATCCGGGGACCTGCCTGTCAGGGTCTTAAGCACTATCTCTGAAGCAAGGGCCCCGTCTACTCGGCGCCTTTATGCTTTAAAGTGGTCAGGTTTTTCCAGCTGGTGCTCGAGAAATCGTATTGACCCAGAGTCATGTGAGGTTTCAGTGGTGCTAGCCTTCCTGCAGGAGCTACTGGACGCGTGCCGCACCCCGTCCACGCTCAAAGTGTATGTGGCAGCCATCGCAGCGCACCATGCTCTGGTGGCTGGCCAATCACTGGGAAGGAATGACCTGGTGGTAAAGTTTCTGAAGGGTGCTAGGAGGATTAACCCCTCCAGGCCCCCTTCGGTGCCGCCTTGGGACCTCTCCACGGTCCTTAGGGCCCTGAGGGGACCACCTTTTGAGCCGCTCCAGTCGGTTGATCTAAAACCACTTTCGCTAAAGACTGCTCTCTTGTTGGCATTGGCATCTATCAAGCGAGTGGGAGATCTGCAGGCCCTCTCAGTGAGTCCTGCATGTTTGGAGTTGGGATTGGATGACTCCAGAGTCATTCTCAAACCCAGGCATGGTTATGTGCCCAAGGTGCTCTCAACGCCGTTTAGAGCACAAGTTATTACGCTATCAGCCCTTCCCCCTTCTGCTGAGGATGGGGAGGTTAATCTTCTCTGCCCTGTCAGGGCGTTGAGAATCTATTTGGAGCGTTATGCGTCTTTTAGACAATCAGAACAGCTGTTTGTCTGCTTTGGGGGCCGATCTAAGGGTGATCCAGTCACTAAGCAAAGACTGTCTAGATGGATAGTGGATGCCATCTCTTTGGCTTACACCGCAGTGGGTAAGGTTTGCCCCATAGGTGTCAAGGCCCATTCGACCAGAGGTATGGCCTCATCGTGGGCTTGGTCTTCTGGTTTTCCCATTCAAGATATTTGTGATGCGGCCGGCTGGTCCTCGCCTTCCACATTTATGAAGTTCTATAATATGGAGGTACCTTCCCTGCAGGCGAAGGTGCTTTCGGTATGATTGAGACCTGACACTGGCTGGTCTTGTCTATAAAAATTACTGTGCATAATCACATACATATTATATAAACCCGCTTCGGCCGGTAATAAAGTTATACTAATAATCCCGACGGGGTCTGGTTTTGTTAGTATATTCTGTTAGTGGTGACTGACTTTATTATGTATATTATTCAGACCCGACTGTGTCTGGTCTGTTATGTATACATGTATATGCATATGTTATTGGGTTCTGGCTTGTTCTGTTAGCTCAGGGGTCCTGAGTGGCAGGACAACCAGTTACTCAGGGTGCGGCGTTTTGCATGGTGTCCCCACTGCGTATAGCTACGCAATACGAAGTGACCGTTCGAAAGGGAACTACTCGGTTACTATCGTAACCTCAGTTCCCTGAGATAGGGAACGAGTATTGCGTAGCCGGCCGCACTATGGTAACTGGTGAAGTTGTCGCTTCGGTCGTATAAACCTGCTATAATGGCGAATTCGGGGGTCTATATAGGCGGGGCACGCCCCCTCGACGGGCTCTGACGTTGGGCTAGCTTATTGGTCGTGCGTCAGATTCGCCCGCGCCATTGGATGTGCAGTTGCTGCAGCACAGCCTATGAGCGGGTCAGATGCTCAGGGGGCTGGCTGTGCAGCTGCAAATGCGTTTTACATATAGGCTTCAGTAAATCGAGGAAAGGGAGTTTCCCCCACTGCGTATAGCTACGCAATACTCGTTCCCTATCTCAGGGAACTGAGGTTACGATAGTAACCGAGTAGTTTCTGTGTGTTTGTCATGATGATAGTTTTTCTCAAATTAAGCGGTTAAATGATCACGAAGTGTGTGTGTGTGTGTGGTAAATGAATACTAGTCTACATCGCGATTTGATTTCAAGTGTAGCCTACTGATCTGCTTTCTATTTATTCCTCAAAAAATTTACAAATTCCATGAAATTCCGCGTTATACAGTAAATTCCTTTTTTATGATTGGATTTCGTCAGCATTTTAGGGAGGGGGGGGGGGGGGGGGGGGCACAGGAACAGAACAGACCAGACCAGACCAGGAACGGAACAAGAACAGAACAGAACAGGAACAGGAACAGAACGGAACACGGAACCGGAACGGAACGGAACAGGAACAGGAACAGAACGGAACGGAACACAACAGGAACGGGAACAGGAACAGAACAGAACAGAATGGAACAGAACAGAACAGAACAGAACAGAACAGACCAGGAACAGGTACAGCTCAGGAACAGAACAGACCAGGAACAGGAACAGAACAGAACAGGTACAGAAACGGAACAGAATAGACCAGGAACGGAACGGAACGGAACAGAACAGAACAGGAACGGTACGAACAGAACAGAACAGGAACAGAACGGAACACGGAACAGGAAAAGGAACGGAACAGGTACAGAACAGAACAGAACAGAACAGGAACAGGAGCAGGTACGGAACAGAATAGACCAGGAACAGAACGGAACAGAACAGAACAGAACAGGAACAGAACAGACCAGACCAGGAACAGGAACAGAACAGAACAGAACAGAACAGGAACAGAACAGGAACAGGAGCAGGAACGGAACAGAATAGACCAGGAACAGAACAGAACAGAACAGACCAGGAACAGGAACATGAACATGAACAGGAACAGGAACAGGAACAGAACAGACCAGGAACGGAACAAGAACAGAACAGAACGTAACAGAACAGAACAGGGACAGAACGGAACACGGAACACGGAACACGGAACAGGAACGGAACAGGAACAGAACAGGAACAGGAACGGAACAGGAACAGGAACAGAACAGAAAAGAACAGGAACAGGAACGGAACAGAACAGACCAGGAACAGAACAGAACAGAACAGAACAGACCAGGAACGGAACGGAACAGAACAGAACAGAACAGAACAGAACAGAACAGAACAGAACAGAACAGGAACAGAACAGAACAGAACAGAACAGAACAGAACAGAACAGAACAGAACAGAACAGGAACAGAACAGAACAGAACAGAAACGGAACAGGAACAGGAACAGGAACGGAACGGAACGGAGCACGGAACACGGAACAGGAACAGAACAGGAACAGGAACAGGAACGGAACAGGAACAGAACAGAACAGGAACAGACACAGGAACGGAACAGGAACAGAACAGAACAGAACAGAACAGACCAGGAACAGGAACGGAACAAGAACAAGAACAAGAACAGAACAGAACAGAACGTAACAGAACAGGTACAGAACAGGAACAGAACGGAACACGGAACAGGAACGGAACAGGAACAGGAACGGAACGGAACAGGAACAGAACAGAACAGAACAGAACAGAACAGAACAGAACAGTACAGAACAGGAACAGGAGCAGGAGCAGGAACGGAACAGAATAGACCAGGAACGGAACGGAACGGAACAGAACAGAACAGGAACGGTACGAACAGAACAGAACAGACCAGACCAGGAACGGAACGGAACGGAACGGAACACGGAACAGAACAGGAACAGGAACGGAACAGGAACAGGAACGGAACGGAACGGAACAGAACAGAACAGAACAGAACAGAACAGAACAAGAACAGAACAGAACAGGAACGGAACAGGAACGGAACAGGAACGGAACGGAACAGAACAGAACAGAACAGGTACAGAACAGGAACAGGAACGGGAACGGAACAGAACAGAACAGGAACGGAACAGGAACGGAACGGAACAGAACAGAACAGAACAGAACAGAACAGAACAGAACAGAACAAAACAGAACAGGAACAGAACAGGTACAGAACAGAACAGGTACAGAACGGAACACGGAACGGAACAGGAACAGGAACGGAACAGAACAGAACAGAACAGGAACAGAACAGGTACAGAACAGGAACAGAACAGTACAGAACAGAACAGGAACAGGAGCAGGAACGGAACAGAATAGACCAGGAACGGAACGGAACGGAACAGAACAGAACAGGAACGGTACGAACAGAACAGAACAGACCAGACCAGACCAGGAACGGAACGGAACACGGAACAGAACAGGAACAGGAACGGAACAGGAACAGGAACAGGAACGGAACAGAACAGAACAGAACAGAACAGAACAGAACAAGAACAGAACAGGAACGGAACAGAACAGAACAGAACAGAACAGAACAGAACAGGAACGGAACAGGAACGGAACGGAACAGAACAGAACAGAACAGAACAGAACAGAACAGAACAGAACAGAACAGAACAGAACAGGAACAGAACAGAACAGAACAGAACAGAACAGAACAGGAACGGAACAGGAACGGAACAGAACAGGTACAGAACGGAACACGGAACGGAACAGGAACAGGAACGGAACAGAACAGAACAGAACAGGAACAGAACAGGTACAGAACAGGAACAGAACAGTACAGAACAGAACAGGAACAGGAGCAGGAACGGAACAGAATAGACCAGGAACGGAACGGAACGGAACAGAACAGAACAGGAACGGTACGAACAGAACAGAACAGACCAGACCAGACCAGGAACGGAACGGAACACGGAACAGAACAGGAACAGGAACGGAACAGGAACAGGAACAGGAACGGAACAGAACAGAACAGAACAGAACAGAACAGAACAAGAACAGAACAGGAACAGAACAGAACAGAACAGAACAGAACAGAACAGGAACGGAACAGGAACGGAACAGGAACGGAACGGAACAGAACAGAACAGAACAGAACAGAACAGAACAGAACAGGAACAGAACAGGTACAGAACAGAACAGGTACAGAACGGAACACGGAACGGAACAGAACAGGAACAGGAACGGAACAGAACAGAACAGAACAGAACAGAACAGAACAGGAACAGAACAGGTACAGAACAGGAACAGAACAGTACAGTACAGAACAGGAACAGGAGCAGGAACGGAACAGAATAGACCAGGAACGGAACAGGAACGGAACGGAACAGAACAGAACAGAACAGAACAGAACAGAACAGAACAGAACAGAACAAAACAGAACAGGAACAGAACAGGTACAGAACAGAACAGGTACAGAACGGAACACGGAACGGAACAGAACAGGAACAGGAACGGAACAGAACAGAACAGAACAGAACAAGAACAGAACAGGAACGGAACGGAACGGAACGGAACAGAACAGAACAGAACAGAACAGAACAGAACAGGAACGGAACAGAACAGAACAGAACAGAACAGAACAGAACAGGTACGGAACAGAACAGAACAGAACAGAACAGAACAGGAACGGAACAGGAACGGAACGGAACAGAACAGAACAGAACAGAACAGAACAGAACAGAACAGAACAGAACAGAACAGAACAGAACAGAACAGAAACAGAACAGGTACAGAACAGAACAGGTACAGAACGGAACACGGAACGGAACAGAACAGGAACAGGAACGGAACAGAACAGAACAGAACAGAACAGAACAGAACAGAACAGAACAGAACAGGAACAGAACAGGTACAGAACAGGAACAGAACAGTACAGAACAGAACAGGAACAGGAGCAGGAACGGAACAGAATAGACCAGGAACGGAACGGAACGGAACAGAACAGAACAGAACAGGAACGGTACGAACAGAACAGAACAGACCAGACCAGACCAGGAACGGAACGGAACGGAACACGGAACAGAACAGGAACAGGAACGGAACAGGAACAGGAACAGGAACGGAACAGAACAGAACAGAACAGAACAGAACAGAACAGAACAGGAACGGAACGGAACGGAACAGAACAGAACAGAACAGAACAGAACAGAACAGAACAGAACAGGAACGGAACAGGAACGGAACGGAACAGAACAGAACAGAACAGAACAGAACAGAACAGAACAGAACAGAACAGAACAGAACAGAACAGAACAGAACAGGTACGGAACAGAACAGAACAGAACAGAACAGAACAGAACAGAACAGGAACGGAACAGGAACGGAACGGAACAGAACAGAACAGAACAGAACAGAACAGAACAGAACAGAACAGAACAGAACAGAACAGAACAGAACAGAACAGAACAGAACAGAACAGAACAGGAACAGAACAGGTACAGAACAGAACAGGTACAGAACGGAACACGGAACGGAACAGAACAGGAACAGGAACAGAACAGAACAGAACAGAACAGAACAGAACAGAACAGGAACAGAACAGGTACAGAACAGAACAGGTACAGAACGGAACACGGAACGGAACAGAACAGGAACAGGAACGGAACGGAACATAACATAACATAACAGAACAGAACAGGAACAGTAACAGGAACGGAACGGTACGGAACAGAACAGGAACAGAACGGAACAGGAACAGGAACGGAATGGTACGGAACAGAACAGGAACGGAACAGGAACAGGAACAGGAACAGGAACAGACCAGACCAGACCAGACCAGACCAGGAACAGGAACAGAACAGGAACAGAACAGAACAGAACAGAACAGAACAGACCAGACCAGGAACAGGAACAGGAACAGAACACACCAGACCAGGAACAGGAACAGAACAGGAACAGAACAGAACAGAACAGAACAGAACAGACCAGGAACAGGAACAGAACAGAACACACCAGACCAGGAAACACGAACGAAACAGGAACAGGAACAGGAACCGAACAGAACAGAACAGAAAACTGAAAGCAAAATACTACAACAGAAATACAAACATGAATCAGAACACACAACACGTGACAATAATATAATTTAATAAATAATCATGAAGTAAAAATTGGTAATTCTTATTTTCTATGAAATATTGCAGTATTTATTTAAATGATTTATTGGTACATGTCATTTTTTAAATTCATGTTCCTCATAATCTTGAATAAGAATAACTTCCCCTTCCTCTTGCAGCATCTCTTCTCTTCTCTGATGATGAGGGTGGGGCAACCTGTCAATCACATGAGATCCACCAATAGCAAACCACAAACCTCCAATCAATTCCCAATGAACAAAAGCAAGCCCCGCCCAACATTTGTTCTTGTTTGAGAAGCCTTTTCACTCGGATTTACGACACAGTAGAGAACAAAAGACTTGTGCAACTTGTGTTTCATGCTGACCTAAATATAGTACAGTTCGAAGTCACGAATTGACTTGACAAATTTCCCTTGCTTGTGGCTTGACAGGCTCAAAAGAATCAAAGTAGCTGGTTCTACAAATATTTTTAGGGACATTATAGCTGAATGATAAATTACTGCTGGTTCTGATGCAGAGGAGTTCTGATGCTCATTGTTTTGAAATGGAAAAATGAGCAATGGAGCATTTAAATGTTCTCACGCAAACGGAGATGATAAACATCTGGACTCTGTGTTAGTTCTACGGCTCCTCCAGCTCGCTCTTAACGTATATATTAATGTCAGTTAGTTTAACACATGGCTTGTGAAACCGACTGATGAATTGTACTCATGTAAGCTATATGCAGACCAGAGCGCCTGTTGTGGTTAGTTAAGATGACTGTGAGCTTTGAGCTTTCCCAGTTGACTCATGCTGTTTTCAGAGAGGTCTGTGACCGCTGCAAGACGTTCTGCTCGTGTTTTACATGCTGTCTAACCAGGTGTGATCTGATATATGGCGGCAAACGTAAATTGAATCTCTCCCGTGCTAATGTGAGTTTTTGTTCAAACCATCTGGGACACTTTGTAAGTGGCTCAGTTTCTAGCCCTGCCCGCAATGTAATCTCATGGTTCTGAAACGGCATATTAAACATCAAATATGTTCTGATTGGCTTTGATTTGTTGTTTTCAATTCCCTTACAGATTAATTTCTGGGGCATTATATATAAAGACGTGCCCATAATGATCCTAAAAGTAAATGTACGACAGGTTTTCAAAATGTTACTATAAAACGTCCATATGCACAGAAATGCTACTAAATGCATCTTAAATTCAAGCGCAGTTTGTCAGTTTGTTAATCCCAGCACACTTTCCCAAAACATATGTGTGGTGTCCTGGTTTCTGTACAGTACAACACTTATTATTATTATTAATGTCAGGAAATAATTAATATAAAACACTCTAAAAAATGCTGGGTTGTTTTAACCCAATTTTGGGTAAAATATGGACAAACCCAAACTTTGGGTTAAAAATGTCATTTAAAATGTTAACCCAATTACTGGGTTTGTCAATATTTTATCCAAATTTGGGTTGAAATAACCCAGCATTTTTTAGAGTGTATAAAATTAATATAAAGCAGTTAAAATATTTGTGCATATAATTAATTATTAGGTGCAACGATTAATCGCGATAAAGGTTTATGTTTATGTGTGTGTGTACTGTGTATAATTATTTTCGTATATATAAATAAATACACACACATGCATGTATATATTTAAGAAATATTTGCATGTATATACTGTATATATAATTTATATTATATATAAATATTTTATATATGAATAACATTTTGTTTTAAATATATACATGCATGTGTGTGTATTTATATATACAAAATAATTATACACAGCACACACACATATTATGTAAACACAAACTTTTATTTTGGATGCACATTCCTAATGCATATCATGATTGCCTATTTATCAAACTGAATTATATTCTTCAGTTGGCGTCACGTTAGCATATGCATTTATAAATACTCACTTTTGACGTAAGATAAAATCATGATATTTAGGATAAATACATGCATTTTATAAATGAGGCCCCCGCTCTACTTTTTTTTTTTTTTTATGTCGAATTTCCTTGTTTGGGAACTCTGAAATGCATAAAATCATGCATGTAATTGGTTGTTTTACTTATATTGTGATGCCTGTATATTTCTTGATCACATAGAAGAGCCAGTGTCCAAGTTTCATTAACAAAAAAGAACAAAAAAGAATGGCGTTCATCACACATTGGTGCAGGAAACCTTCTCATGCGAACAACTCATCAGTATTTTCTCGGGTTGGCGTTATCGTTATGACAGAAAATCTCAGGGAGATCTTTAGACAGATGAGTGTACTTTCCAGCCCCGCTCCGAAGTCCTCCATGAGATTAATGTGATCCCTTCAGGAGGGTTGAGAGCACCATGACAGAGTAATTGCTCCTCTCCGTTCCTGGTGCCTGCGGTAGATTCATATAATCGTATAAATATTATATGGACTGCATTATCTTTATGCCTTTGATTGTCATATTCAACACGTAGTAGGATATGAGATATGCTTTTACTCGTCCAGAGGGGTCATTCCTGTTCTGAGGAACGTTCTGAACTTTAGAAATAAGTTTAAAAGTGACTAATACGATTTTTTGTCTTTAAAAATTGTGAGTTTAATATGTTATCCAATATATTAAGACATATATTATAGGTGCACAGCACGAAAGTCTATGTTTTATAACCTCAACGGTAGATAAAACCAGAAGCCGTTCACCATATTCCACTCGTGGCTCGGCACGTTATCAGATCTTTTATTTAATTGGCCGGTTTTAAATTTCTCTGGCACTTGCTGTGAGGCTTTTAAACCGATATCGGTGTCCAGCTCTGCGTTGGGCGAGAGAGCATCCATCAACCCTGCGCACGGGATGGGAAACCTTTAGCTCACCGTCTCCATTGTTCTGGGAAGGTCATGTGCAGCGGTGTGGAATGAGACTGAAATGAGATGACAAGGCCGAGAGATAACACACAACTGAGGGGAACCCGGGTCACGGCACTTTGTTTTACTGGATCTTTAACACTCAGGACAGGCCTATGAGAGCTCAAAGCAACTCTACTCACTTTAAAGGTCGCCCTGTTGGTGCTTCCCAGAAAATTAGCCCCGCAAACGTCAAATGATCATCATAAAGACTGGAATTGCCATGCATTTGTTTCTGTTTTTGCTTGGCTTGATAGTTTTATGGTGTCTGTTTGATCACTTTTTTTCCCCTCTTGTGCATGTGTATTATTTTCCCCCCAGAAATTTCTGAGAAAGAAATCCACTTTTTCATGATGCCTGTCATCTGTAGTCATGGTGACTGTTTGCATAATGCATGCGTTGCACTCGGAGTCACACAAGAGCACGGTGCAGGTGTTGATTTTAGCAGTCAAAAATGTTCTCTGACTGGATTTTGTTCACAGAAATGGTAAAACTTGCAAAGTGAAAAGGGCTCAGAGATAAAATACCAATATTCTACTGCTGTTTCCAAACTCATACTATATAATATTAAAACCAGCCCCTGCCAGGATTTGGTGATCTTGCAATCAAATGAATTAATGCAAATGCAATCCATTATTAATCAACATTCATTATTCGCGAAAGCTTGAGGGATCCTCATATTTCCTCAATATTTGTGCATAATATTAAAAATTACCATAACAAGTATGATATAAGCCTCAGCATGGCAACCTTAACTGCTAAATAAATAAATAATGGTAACACTTTTCTAATGAATTATAGCCCCATTTATACTTTATAATACTATAAGTATTACTTTTCAATAACATAAAGACTCATTAAGACCTATACTGCATTTTAAGAACAGTTAAAGTTACATTTATATTATTTTTTATAATTACTTGAAAGTCATGCATTTGCTTTTTCAATGCGGATTATCCATCATACACTGATTTATAAATGATCAAATATAAAATAGTTCCAGAGACACTTGTTTGCTGTACCAATTAGTTATCAATTATGCCTTTAAGGGCAAATGTTTGCATTAGAGGTCATGAATGTTAATTTGGATTTGTTAAAATGTATATCTCCTCAGCCATGCATGGTTATAGCAGTTTGAAATGATACTTTAAAAAATAATGTTGCAGTGTTTTACTAGTATGTAACATTAAAAAGTTTTTTTTTCAACTGTTTATATGAATGATTTCTGTTTTTTCTTTATTATTTTATTACTGGAATTATTGTTCATTTGTTACATTTACAAATAAACAACTTAAAATGTATAATGAGCACATTTTCATGATTTGCTTTAGGAAAATTTACTCATCAGTGATGCATTTATAGCAGTTAGTAACTGTAATAACAATATATTTACTTATTTGACAGAAATAAACACTAAAAAGTCATTGTAACTAACATAATGGTGCATCTTTATAAATACATTCATAGAACCATATGGCTGACTAATTAGTACTTAATATTAATATGAGCATGCACATTGAAAAAGCAAATGCATAACTTATAAGTAATAAAATAATATAAATGTAACTACTGTATAACTGTTCTTAAAATGCAGTATCTGTCTTAATGAGTCTTTATACGTGTTTATAAAATAGTAATACTTATAAATAAGTATAAATGGAGCAGTAATTCATTATAAGCATGGTCTTCATATAGTGTTAGAAAACAGTTTGTTTTCCTTCTTTTCTGATTACTTCATACACAAATGCATTTGACTTTGTTTCCTTGCGCCAAATATTTTCATATGCTTTTCAGTTGCACAGTCAATTTCACATTTTTAAATTTGAATCTGATTGAGGTAGCAAACAGGATGCAAAATTGAAAGTGGAATTAGAATTAGTAAGAAATTAGAATAAAAATGCAATTCGAAAATGCAAAAATATATCGACTGGAAGTGTAGTTTTTATTTCAAATTTTAAAATATCTTCATTTGTGTTCCACAGAAAAAAGAGATTCATGAAGGAATGAAATTACATTTTTGGTTAATCTATCCCTTTATTCATATATTTAAAGCAACACCAAGTAACTTTTCCTCTGCGGTCGCCCTACAGGTGGGAAGCGGAATTGTCCATTACCGCTGGCGTAAATAATTTAGCCTAGCGCATCCTACTGTCGCACACACGCTCGCTGTTTATCCAGCGCCGGCTTTGGAGTGAACGATGTCCACAGACAAGCTAGAGTATGTTGCTTGATTTCATGAAAGTATGATGTATTGCGACATCAGAAACGAAGAAAAATAAAATAATCACTATTGTAACGCTTGACGTAAAGCAAGTCAAATTTGTAGTTTTCTTATGTCTCATTAGAACTACAGAAACGCGATCTGGCAATCTCACATAGCGTGGTTATAGCAGATATAGGGCCGCAAAGCGAATCCAGAAGTGCATTTCACCCTGTTACGACTTGATGAACCACTGAAACCATTTTGGAAAGAATATTTTAAGGTAAAAAATCTTACTTAGTGTTGCTTTAAATTTGAATTCATCATCCTTTTTTTTTTTTGGCCAACTCAAATTTACACAGTCACTGACACTAATTAAATATTGATAGTTGGTGCACATCATTGCAATTTTGATAAAATAAGCCGCCACATTCGATCTGTCCTGACATGGCAGCATGATGCAGAACATTAATTCTCACCGATAGCAATATAGTTACTGGAGGTTGAGCTAAATAAAGTGGATCTGTCCTCATTCCTCTCAGTTTGCCCACGCAAAAGCTGCTCTTCACTGATTGTTTTTTGGGGTTACAGAACCGAGGAAATTCAAGGTCTCAGGGCGAGTTTACAGCGAGAGCCTGGCCTTAATTAGAAAGGGATGATGGGAGGGAGTGCAGAGAAAGAGGCTTGGAAGGCAAAGATTTGCACTGGGATCAAAGGGTAGATGAGGATGACAAATATCCGAGAGCCAAAGACTGCTGGAATTCCATCTAACCCTCGGGAGACGGGAGACGGGGGGGGCCAATCTATTCGTCTTCCATTTTTGCAACGCTTTTCTAGTTTGGCGAAACAAGAAAAAACATGAAAATAAAAAGCAGGTGGAGTTTACTTGCTTAAAAATCCTAACAATCTGTCAAAGCGTAGCACTGATCTGCATCCAAATCGTTCATCTTATGTATTGACGGATCTGGTGTGGTAATTATCAGCTCATCTACTCCGTATGCAAGAATTCGCAATCAACAACCCGCTGTATTTCTGCGAGGCAAATCTGCATATTAATTTGCTAATATCCTCCCTCTGTTGACTGTTGTTCACTTGTTGACTACCAACAGAAGCAATGCTGAATGCAAAGTGTGGCCCAAAAAACAGGAAAGCGAGTCTCTAGGCTTTTCCTGATTTCAAACATGCACGCTCCCCTCGGGTTTGGGAAAGCATCCCAGCTCCTTCACTGCAGGACTCCTGATGGTTCACACACTTCATCCGTCCAAGTCTGGGTGGGTTTTTTAAGAGAGAATTCACTGTGCTTGAGTTCTAGACGACCCAGGCGTCGGATAAAGACAAGCCTCTCTGAAGACGTGCCAGAAATGTGACGGAGCTTTGTTAGAGGAGACAAATGACGTTTTGGATGGGATTATGAATATGGAATAGATTTTTGGTCTTGTTTATTTAGTTTGGGCCTTCACTCTATAAAACACTGGGTTAAAAACAACCCAAATATAGGACAGAACACATGTTGGGTTAATTTTATACCGGGTTGATTTATTTTTACTAAAGTACTAGCTTTTTTTTTTTTTTACTTAATACATTAATTAATGTTTACGAATTAACTTGAATCCTCTAAACTTTGCAAGATAATTCCTTTATTTTCTATCATATTTTACAGTATAGCATATTTTATATAATTTTGAATACATATTGCATACATTTAAGCTCGTTTTACAAATATTAGAAGTAAAAATTAAACATTTAGAAGTAATTCAAGTGTAATGGACCAGTCTTTGTTTCCACTGTAACGGCGCTGGATCTCGTGCCGGAGCTTGTGTCAGGAACTGCTAACTTCAGACCGCCGTCCTGCGTTTCACTCGTAGCCGAAATATGCTGTGACTGACTCCATAATCTGTTCATAAACAATCAGTTTACAGTTCTGAGAATATTTTTTTACTTTCTAAGTATTTATATTCTGTATCTTTTTAAAAATAAATGTATAAAAATGTATGCAAGGCATCAGGCGTTTCCATCACGCGAAAAGACCGATGCGACACTCGTCTGGGTGACTCACATCGCGTCCCTGTATGTTGCTTTGCATAAAATTAAACGATATGCCTACAGAACAATAATGAATTTATAGATAAAATAGAATGTACACAAACCTCTATTTTACCGAAGACATGCGCCGATTTGATGGAGCTGCACTGCTCTCTCCTGAAGAGGTTGCAAAAAGCCTGCTATAAATAACTCAATCCCTGGGTTGTTACGTCTGACCCAGGATCTGGGTTACCCAATAACTACCCAAACACTGGGTTGTTACGTCTCATCAAGGATCTGGGTTACACAAAAACTACCCGAACATTGGGTTGTTACGTCTGACCCAGGATCTGGGTTACACAAAAACTACCCGAACATTGGGTTGTTACGTCTGACCCAGGAGCTGGGTTACACAAAAACTACCTGAACACTGGGTTGTTACGTCTGATCCAGGATCTGGGTTACACAAAAACTACCCGAACATTGGGTTGTTACGTCTGACCCAGGAGCTGGGTTACACAAAAACTAACCGAACATTGGGTTGTTACGTCTGACCCAGGAGCTGGGTTACACAAAAACTACCCGAACATTGGGTTGTTACGTCTGACCCAGGAGCTGGGTTACACAAAAAATACCCGAACATTGGGTTGTTACGTCTGACCCAGGAGCTGGGTTACACAAAAACTACCTGAACATTGGGTTGTTACGTCTGACCCAGGAGCTGGGTTACACAAAAACTACCCGAACATTGGGTTGTTACGTCTGATCCAGGATCTGGGTTACACAAAAACTACCCGAACATTGGGTTGTTAAGTCTGACCCAGGAGCTGGGTTACACAAAAACTAACCGAACATTGGGTTGTTACGTCTGACCCAGGAGCTGGGTTACACAAAAACTACCCGAACATTGGGTTGTTACGTCTGACCCAGGATCTGGGTTACCCAATAACTACCCAAACACTGGGTTGTTACGTCTCATCAAGGATCTGGGTTACACAAAAACTACCCGAACATTGGGTTGTTACGTCTGACCCAGGATCTGGGTTACACAAAAACTACCCGAACATTGGGTTGTTACGTCTGACCCAGGAGCTGGGTTACACAAAAAATACCCGAACATTGGGTTGTTACGTCTGACCCAGGAGCTGGGTTACACAAAAACTACCTGAACATTGGGTTGTTACGTCTGACCCAGGAGCTGGGTTTCACAAAAACTACCCGAACATTGGGTTGTTACGTCTGACCCAGGAGCTGGGTTACACAAAAACTACCTGAACACTGAAAAAAAAAAAGACCCAAGAGGCTCAAACCAGGATTTGGGTATAGGAAAAATAACCCAAGATTTTTTAGAGTGTTGTTGAGGAGTTTGCGATATAACTCATCAACCAAATACCCCTGCCTGATTTGCGCTCCAGTCGTGTTCATGTGGCTGAAAGTGCTGCGGATATTAGGGGAACAAAGGAAATTGCGTTCACCTCTGAGTTTTAAGGGTCATAAAGAGAGTTATTGAAGTTTTTCCTCCCAACCCTTGTCAAAGCGATGACATTGGGCCCTGCTATATGTAATAGACTGTTGGTGAAGAAAGACTAAATTTAGCCAACGTCTTAAACAAGTCCATATGAACAAAAGACATCTGGTCTGATGGAACCCATCTGATTCTGGTTCCTAACCTTTGCACGAGTTTCGAGTTTTGCATTTGAATTTAAAACATTGCTTTGGATACATTCATCGCAAATATATACGATAATGCAATGACAGTAGTTGTTAAGACCTCGTTTTCAAATGCCAAAACAAACAGTGCCAAAATAAATGTTGCAGGAACTCCTTTCCAATCTCATGACCTCCAGCAGGTCTCGTGTTTAAAACAGGACGTGTTTGGCTCTCAAAGGCCTCTTTGCTGCCACTTTTTAAAACTTTCATTGCATAATTGCTCTTAGTGAAGAAACGCCGAAGGGAGTTAAGCAATCCCAACCGTCTCAATGTCTCAATGCACAATGTTTCTGGGCCACGTTGTGTGTTGAGTCAGTGAACTGCTCTCTATCTGAGATAGAAATGTAATTTCGGGGACAGTGTTATGGATTGCACTTTTCTGCTTTTTCAATATCCGGCCTCAGCTGCACAACGGCGGTCTCGTTGTTGTTTCCAGCGTAAGTTCCCTTGATTTGACTCTGCTAAAAAAACTGGGGAAAAAAACAACAACAAAAAACAGACCACACTAGAGTTTTGTAGCTCCTGCAATACTGTGCCAGAAAACAACTAGCAGCACTGTAAAATGTTTATAAGGTTGTAACCAGTTTTTGTGTTGATTTTGAGTGATGATTTAATCAGAAATGCACAACATTTGCAGTTTATAATGATGCTGGGAATGGCAGGGTTTTGATTCTCATATTAAACGCCAGATATGTAATCAGCACATGGCATCTGTTATAAAACATTTTGTAATGATGCATAAACCTGTTTTAGATATGTAGACTTCTGTTTGATGCAACTTGGAAATTGATCTTAAGATTATGGATTTCTCTTATTCATTATCTCATTTTTTTTTCTTCTCTATGTCTGAAAACACAACAGAAGGTTGCAGTAATTATAATCCTCATGCTAAGTGTTAACACACTGGTAGAGAAATTTAAAAAGAGAAAATCAATTATTATGGATTAGCCTGTTGAAAAGACACCAGCCAGAAAAGACGCATTGCATTGATCAGAAGCGACAGTAAATACATTTATAATGTTAAAAAAAGATTTATATTTCAAACAGATGCTGTTCATTTAAAGTTTCTATTCATCAAAGATTCCTGAAAAGAACATGTATCACGGTTTTGACTAAAATATGAATCAGCACAGCTGTTTACAACATTGATAATAATCAGAAATGTTTCTTGAGCATCAGATCATAGAGTGATTTCTGAAGGATCATGTGACACTGAAGACTGGAGTAATGATCACAGGAATAAATTACTTATATATTATATACTATTTAATTACACATAATGTTAAAAAATATTCAAAGAGAAAAGTTCTGAATATTAATATAAATGTTTGATTAAACAAATGCAGCCTTGGTGAGCAGAAGAGACTTCTTTTACAATGATAGAAATCTTTTGTATGATAGTGTATATTTTTATATGTTTATGTAGATGCAATATCAAACATGCAAAATCAAGGCATTGAAAACATTAAACCTTTGGACAACTTTAGAAACATACACATGTTTACAAATCCTTTGAGAATTTTGAGTTACAGTTGATTTTATTGTTATTATAATAATAGCATCATATTTATTAATGCGTTTACCTAATTTGACATTATAATGATTTTATTCTGTTGTGAGATTTCTAAAGACTGGTCAGAACCACACACACACACACACACACACACACACACACACACACACACACACACACACACACACACACACACACACACACACACACACACACACACACACACACACACACACACACACAAATCAGTAAATGAGAAAACACATGTTAATGTTTCCCCATAACATCATCAGTGTTCCACTGATTTTTCATGCATGTTGAGCCCTGATGATAACAATATTCAGCCGTGCAAATGACGTTTATTAGTCCCATCTGGTCTCCATTTATAAATACATTTTACTATTAAAAAATCTCTTTCTTGGACAAAGGGATTCTGTCTGAGGTTTGAACTCTTGTTACCTGCAGTTCTGACGAGTCGTCTGAGGATTAATGCGTACTCGTCTTATATATGTTGATATTGTTTGTTTCAGTGTCTATTTAAAGGTATGAAAATGTAAATATGAGATCATCCTGGCGTAGCAGGTCGGCCATGTGGTCTCCAGCTGAAAACCACTTCAGAACCATCAAAGAAGACCAGATTGACCAGTGGAAACCAGCCTGATGGCCAACTAAGAGCCCGCCTTATGCTGGTTTTTATAGCAGGATTTACGTACAATTTCCCAGCCTTCTTGCTTTTCCACTTGAGCTTGTGTGAAGCACATGAGCAGTAAATATCCATCTGTTTATCTGTTTTGTCTGTGTTTTCCTTCTTGTTTGTCTGGCATAGATATTCTCACAGGACTCTCCTATGAATAATTCCTTACGTGGTCCTTCCACCTCTTCGGGACGTCATTGTGCTTCAGATGATCTTCACTCATCTCTGCTTCACTCTAATGTGAGTTTTTAAATAATACAGGGATACGAATGTCTGAGGGCTTCCGTTTGGCACAGATTCATTGTCTTTCCAATAGACTTTGATGGGTCTTACTGTGTTAAGAGAGAAAGCAATTCCCAGACACTCTATTCTCCGGCGCTTCCTGGATTTCACTTCTCCTTCGATATAGCATTACACTGCAGAAACTCAATTTAAAATGTTTCAGTCCAATGCAAGTTTGTTTTGACACAGCACATCCAATTCTCTTTGCTGTTTCTCCTTCTAACTCTGAATGAATGAAAGAAAATGCAACCAAAAATTGAACATTTTGACTTTATTTCTTCTCCCTCATGTCATTTCAAACTTAATTTTGTTGAAGGATAACTTTCAATGCTTTCCATAAGCAAACTATTCGAATTAACTATTTTTATGTTTTCTTAGACACTATAAAGCGTCACGAATAGAAAAGAGCTGCATGAAGATTTTCCATTTGTATCCCACAGAAGAAAGGTTTGTAATGACATGAGGGTGAGTAAATGATGACAAAATATTAATTTTTGCACATATTTCTTTATCTTTCTTTATGTTGTGTAAAAAACACATGCATTGCTCAGTGTAAAGTTAAATATTTCTCCTCTACTGAGTAAATTTCATTCAAAAACCTTCTTTCTCCACCTCACCTCGTTTCAAAGTTACTTCTGTGACACAACATGGGTGAGTAAATTGTGATAATTGTCTATTATTATGATTCTTAAGAGAAAATCAAGAGATGCTTCGCGTAAATAATCACGTGTTGCATAGTCGAAAGTTAAATATTTTTGTGTTTTAAAGGATTAGTTCACTTCAGAATGAAAATTTCCTGATCATTTACTCACCCCCACGTCATCCAAGATGTTCATGTCTTTCTTTCTTCAGTCGAAAATAAATTGAGTTTTTTAAGGAAAACATTCCAGGGTTTTTCTCCATATAGTGGACTTCAATGGGGTCCACCGGTTTGAAAGTCCAAATTGCAGTTTCAATGCAATTTCGATGAGCATTTGTGGTTAAAAAGTATATAAATGTATATAATGTTTATTTTAAAAAATTTTTTTAGAAAATGACAGATCGTTTCTCTAGATAAGACCCTTATTCCTCGGCTGTAGAGCCTTTGAAGCAGCATTTGGACCTTCAACCCGTTGGACCCCATTGAAGAAAGACAGACATGTACATCTTGGATGACGTGGCGGTGAGAAAATGATCAGGAAATTCTCATTCTGAAGTGAACTGCAAACACGTCCTCACTTCTTTCTGTGCGCTCTCATTTTATTATAACAATGCAAACAGGATTTATTTCTTTTTAGCGTGTGACCGTTTGCTGAATTTGAAGGGATGCATTGTGTTTGTGGCATCACTCAGATTGAAACCGTGTGTGTCGTCCCCCTTCCCTTGTCATCACTCAAGGCCTTTTCTGTTCAGCTCTCTGACTGGTAATTACAAGCGCTCATCTGTGTCTGCCTAATAAACATCCCGCTGGAATTCCTCAAGGACGCTCTTCTCCCCGAATCCCACCGACACGATGACCATTTCTCAGCTGTCATTAAAGCAGCGTCCCGTGTAACTCTCGTCCTTCCATCCCATCTTCTCTTCTCTGTGTTGAGAAGAGGTAAAAATTCTGGTTAATTGACACATTTGTTAATGTTTCTTCTAGAATAATTGGTTCATAGTTTTTATTTGAAGTCACACTCTTATAGAAACGCCCACCTTTCCTCCATTGAACATCAGTCATTTTTACCAGGTTTGTATTAAGACAGTGATATTAGAAGACCAAATTCATTCACCTTATTGGTGGTGCATACTATATACAAGCAAGCAGATGAGCCCAGAATATACATTCAACACAGTTTATCATTAAGCGTTTTCCCATAGGAAACCATTATAAAGAAAACACTAAACCATTTAGCGAGTTGTGTTCATATTCTGAGCTCATCTGCTCATCTGTATAAATGCATCATCATAAGGTTATACTTCATTTGATCTTTTAATATCACACATACATTAAAGCACTGGTTTTTATAATGTTGTGCTATTTTTAGTAATTGAAATACTGTAGCAGGTGTTCAAATAATTTGCATTTTGTTCACATGTTATTGTTTTTCTTTCTTTTTTTGAGAGATCTAAATATTCATGTCTTGAAACAGATGGAAGTTTGACAGGCCTGTGCCTCAGTTGTTCTCCAGGTCTCCTCGCTGGCCATGTGACTGAAAACTATGAATAATGCTATTTTTATGTCCTTTTTGATCCATTCATTTAAGCTTTGAACATTGGGCTAACCAGTGGTGTGAGTTTGGGGCAGGACTATCTGTTTTTTAAAGTCCCCCTGTGGTGAAAATCCAGCTTTTAATGTTGTTTATATATCTATATGTGGTGTTTTTAATATGCTTTAAGACAAACCATGTGTAAATTCATAAGTCGACAGCATTGCTGAGTATTTTCTGCTTAAAGGGATAGTTCGGCCAAAAATGATATTTAACACATGCATTACTCACCCTCAAGCCGTTCGAGATGCATATGTCAATCTTGTTTCAGACGAACACATTTTCAGTTATTTTAGAAAATGTCTTAGACCCTTCAGTGGATATAATGTGAAGCAATGGGGTCCACCTCCTTCAAGTCCCAAAATGTGCATACATCCTTCACAAAAGTAATCCATCCGGCTCCAGGGGGATAAACGAAGGCCTTCTGAGGGTAATCCGTGCGGTTTTGTCGTAAAAATATACATATTTAAAACTTTACAAATGAAAATATCTGACTTCCGGCAACGATCGACGCGCGTTCACGGGTGATGGAAGTCGGCGTACGAGGTAGGACGTAGCGTAGGAACCGTCGTGACATAGACGTTGTTTTGCTCTGCTCTCTGGCTGCGCAGGCGCGTTCGTTCTACGTCACGACGGTTCCTACGCTACGTCCTACCTCGTGCACCGACTTCCATCACCCGTGAACGCGCGTCGATCGTTGCCGGAAGTCAGATATTTTCATTTGTAAACAAGATTGACATATGCATCTCGAACGGCTTGAGGGTGAGTAATGCATGTGTTAAATATCATTTTTGGCCGAACTATCCCTTTAAAACTGCAGTGAACCAAAGACAGTCTCAAAAACACGGTTTGAAATCGCTGGTGTTTCTGACGTCACAAACGACCTTGTAACCAATCAGATCAACGTGTGATCGTCAACCAGTGGATCTCTGAGTGAGTGAGTGGAGGCGGGGCTCATTTGCATATTCAACGTGTATAATAAATTAGGGTTGTAGAGTTACATTCACTGAAAAAAAAACATTTCAATTTGTCATTTTGGTGATCAAAGATGAGTTTTAAGGGATAAATAATTGACTACAGGGGGACTTTAATCAATAGTAGGCAGGGAGAGTTTTGGGTTTGAAATGGTCTTAATTTTTTTCTGTTGTGTTTGAATAAATAAATCAGCATAAATGTTCTCGGTTTATGACATGATAAGAGTAATGACTTCAGTTAAATGATTAAGTCAGGAATTAATTCAGTCAGTCATCATACCTTGAGTAAGGCTGATGGCTAAAACGTTGGTTTAATAAATAAGCCTAAAGGACGATAACTATAACGATAAAGAAAAACTGTATTGTTGGAATCACTTTCAGAACGATTTTTTTTTCAGCTGATGAACGATAAAAAGACAGCATTTAAAAATTGAGCATTTCAAGTGGCAATATATTCACTCTAAAGCCAAGCTTCTAGCTTTAAAATGACACCTAATTTGTGTTGGTTAAGTTCACCCCAAAATGAAAACTCTGTCAGTAATGACTCTCCCTCATGTTGTTCAACCCCGTAAGACTTTCGTTCATCTTCGGGACACAAATTAAAATATTTTTGATTAAATCTGAGAGCTGGATCACTCCTCCATAGGCTTCTTAAAGCTGCAGTCCGGCATTTTTCCTCTTTGTCGCCATCTCTGTTCGAAATCTGCAATTGCAGTCATTCGCGGAATTATCAACTTTATGTGGGTTGTAGTTCAACACCCTCGACACGGCACAGCGCGGATGAACACAGTGTTTGAGGAGAGTGTGCAGCTGTCAGTCACCGCGCCGATGTGGATACTGTCATTCAGAATCACAGATTATTCTTTTTGGAAGTATGACCAACATAAGAATTTTCACCGGGAAATGTCATCTGAACTAGTAAGAAACATTCACTTTTGTTCTGGTTCTGACATTGCAGTAAATCGCGCTGATTAAATCTAACAATTGCTTATAAGTTATCATTTCACGCAAAACCGTGCAAAGTAGCTATACTATGTTCTCTAATTGTTAATGTTAACAACGTCAGCAAGCATTGCGTAACTACATCATGTAATGTCCTTCCGATATTATCCTTGTTTTCGCATGGGTCCGGTTGCAGTCTCTTTTTTTCTGTAGCCACTCCGAAGTCCGAACGAAGTCTTTTGCATGTTACAGCGGGTGAGTCTCTAGTTGTCACTGATGATGATCGTCGTTTGAACCTTTCTGGATCCGCCATCAAATTGATAAGTTTAATTATATCAAGTGCTGTGAGAAAAGGCTATAAATCTCTACCTCCAGCATCCTCACACGCAATATAGCTTATACTAGCCGAGACTCCTTCTTTATGTGTACAGATGTGACGTAATGACGCAAAGACATGCTCGAATCTCCCGCGGAAATCCACCAGTACCACTAAAATTAAAAACATTATTACAAGCTTACCGTTTTGCATCGAGCTAAGGCAAGCAGATAGTTTTGAACACTGGCTGGTTATGTATTTTATCAAATATGTATTTTGGATAATTTTTAACCCAAAAAAAGCTACGGACAGCAGCTTTAAGGGATCGAAACTGGCTGGCCCAAAAGTTACGAAAGACATCGTTAAAATAGTCCGAGTGACTACAGTGGCTCAACCTTAAGTTTATCAAGCGACGAGAATACTTTTTGTGCGCAAAAAACAAACAAAAATAACGACTTTATTCAACTATTCATCTTCTTCCTTCCTGTTGGCCTCGAGTTTTCACGAAGTGGAACTGCGCAACGGTTTTGTACGTCACACGCAGACTCACTATTGGCTGACGCTGGTCATGTGTGTGTGTGTGTGTGTGACGTACAACCTAGAAGCTTTGCGCAGTTCCACTACGTGAAATCTCGAAAGTTGTTATTTTTGTTTGTTTTTTTGCGCACAAAAAGTATTCTCGTCGCTTGATAAACTTAAGGTTGAGCCACTGTAGTCACTTGGACTATTTTAACGATGTCTTTCATAACTTTTGGGCCGTGAACTAACCCTTTAAGCAAGTGGTTAAGTAACATGATAACTTAGTAGCGCCCTTTTAACTTCCTTTTCTGCCTAAGCTTTTCCGGGTCAGTCACTTTTTATCTCATCTATCTAAGTCGCAATTGCGAGTTACAAAGTCAGAATTGCGAAATATAAACTCACAATTGTGTGTCATAAAGTTAGAATTGCGAGATGTAAAACTCACAATTACGAGAAAAAAAGTCAGAATTGCGAGTTTATTTCTGGCAATTCGGACTTTATATCACACCGCATAAAGTCACAATTGCGAGATGTAAACTCGCAATTGCGAGATAAAAAGTCGAAATTATCTTTTAAAATGTTTTATTTTGTGGCGGAAACAAGCTTCCATAAAATGCAGATATGGGTCACTTTTAAAAGAAGATGTAAGCTGGTCGGATATAGTCAACAAATAGGAATTGGGCATCAAGACCTGCAGTGTAAATGCGGCCTCAGATCAGTGGAAGAATGCAGACGTTAAAGACTCGTTAATGGAACCAAATGGCGTGAAAATCGTTTTTTCCTTAGCAAGAGACACCAAACTTTTGCAAATTTCTACAGAAGAGTTTCATCTTTATGAAAGTCATCCTTCTGTAGCCGTGACAGTAACTGGGTAAGGATAAGATCATCAATCTTGGGTTCAGTGGCTTCCTGCCGATTTATTGGGCTTTCGGTGTCAAAGGTTGACGATGTGCACATTCTTTCCTGACGTTAACGGCTGTATGACAGCTGTTAGAAAACTGTAAATAACCTTGAGCTTTTGAGCGCTCGAGAGTTCAGCTAAATTTACGGACGCGGGGATATCCTGTGGAAGATCTTTGACGTTGGAACGGCATCAAGAATTTTAGAGACGGTCCCTGAAAAACATCATAAAGCCTCGTGACGTAGCAGAAGTTTGATGTTGATAGTGGTTCAAAAGGTTAAGTGAGAACTAAAGCTGAGAAATGTGAAATTAAGCAAAAGTGAATCAATATTTACATCACCGTTCCAAAGTTGGGGATTATTAGTAAGATTTATGTTTTTAAAAGATTATTCTGCTCACATTAAGGCTGCATTTTTGTAGATCAAAAATGCAGTAATGTTGTGAATTATTGGTTTTCTATGTGAATATATTGTAAAATGTCATTTATTCCTGTGATCAAAGCTGAATTTTCAGCATCATTACTCCAGTCTTCAGTGTCACATGATCCTTCAGAAATCACTCTAATATGATGATTTGCTGCTCAATAATCTTTTCTTATTATTATCATAACCATCATAATATTATTTATTATGTTGAAAATCATTTTGCTGCTCACAATTTTATGAAAACTGTGATACATGCTCTTTTCCAGGATTATTTGATGAATAGAAAGTTTAAAAGAAGAACAGCATTTATCTGAAATTGAAATCTTTAGTGACATTATAATTGTCTTTACTGTCATGTTTGATCAATTTAATGCATCAATTTCTTCCAAAACATAAACATGGCATTGATTTTTTTTAAACTAGATTTTTTATCATGTTTAGTTCTTACATTGAATGTTTTGAATGCAACAATGTCTGTTTGTTTGAAATCTTTCACACAAATACATTTATTATCCGTCAATCTAAGGCATTAATATGATGCTATAATAAATAAATAAAAAGTATTATACATCAGTTCCGCTCCTTGAATTTGATTGGCTAATCTTCGTTCCAAGAGAGTTATATAACCATCCATGAATTTCTAAATCTACTGAATTTCGTCAGTAGACTCAAAATATCAAGATGTATTTTAGCTGGTCCGGCTCTAGGCATAAACACAGATCAGACTGTGATGATGATGTTAATGGAGTGAAATGCTGAGCGAGTACATAAATCCATTAGAAAGCTCAATATCAGGCCCACGCTGCTCAGCCAGGCCCGTCGATGATCACCTACTTAACAGCGTGTCTGAAATGAACCTGCACATAAACTGAAGTTTGAAGGGGTTGGCGTCTTCAGACTAATCAGAAGTTCACAGGAATCACTTTGCCGTACTGAGCACATGGTCTCTTTACAATAGTGTGTATTCGTCCCGTCTAAAGCTCACCCACGTCCGTGTGTATCCACAGGATTCAATTAATCCCTCTCACCGAGGCATCTTCCCTCCCTCTCTCTCGCTCCCGGGAAATGTGATTACAGACAATGTTTTGCTCCCTGTAGGAGTTTCGCACGGCCGTGTTATTTCCTCTGGCACAGACATTATCAGCGAGACAAACTCGCCAAACATTGTCCCGACTCTCCAGTCGATATCTGCATCCCAAAGCCACCTTTGTCATTTTAATTTTGTCTCTGCTGACTCTGCTGGCTGCGGTATGTTTTCGCCGAGACCCGGCTCGTTTTAAACTCGCATATATCAAATCCATATTGACCCGGCGTGCTGAAGGCTTAAGAAGCTCTGGCAGAAATCGATGGCCTCCACCGCCGAGATCGGCTTCATCTGTACTTTCCGATCCGTCACCGAGAGCCTCTGCTGATTCATGTTTACAAAAATGAACACGCCGCCAAACCCCCCCAATTAACGGCCGATTGGCTAAACTGAAGGGAGTGAGACAGCTGTGGGTTATAAATATGGAAAGAGAGAAACAAGAGCCTGATGGCGTTTGAGATTATTGGATTTATTACATTAGTTTCCAATTCGTTCTGCGTTACTGTCCGCACTGATGATTAAAACAGCGAGATGCTGGATATTGATCTCTGTCAACACTTGTTGTTTTATTTTTTGGTTAGCTTTACAGCCATTTATTATTTTGCCATCAAACTAGTCAGTTAGAACAATACAGAAATTGGCATTATTGTACATTGTTCAAAAACCAAGTACATGCACTCTTAGAAATTCAATTCTTGGAAAGTTCAATTGGGTTCTATACAGAACACTATAGGGTTCTTGACTCAGTTTTAAAGAACACTTTATGCCAAAACTGTTCTAAATAAGGAGAAATGTCTTACGTGACACTTGAAATAATTTAATGTTTAATGGGTTATTTAAAGTTCCCCTTTAGTCAATCATATTATCCCTTAAAACTCATCTTTAAACACCAAAATTACATATTTAAATGTTTATTCCTTCAAAAAAAAAAACTCCATGCCTTAAAATAGCTTGAATGTAACTCGACACCCTTGCTTCATTTAGTATACGCGGTTCTATGAATATGCAAATGAGCCCCGCCTCCACTCACTCACTCACTCAGAGATCCACTGGTTGACGATCACACGTTGATCTGATTGGTTACAAGGTCGTTTGTGACGTCAGAAACACCAGCGATTTCAAACCGTGTTTTTGAGACTGAATTTGGTTCACTGCATCAGTTTTAAGCAGAAAATACTCAGCAATGCTGTCGACTTATGAACTTACACATGGTTTGTTTTAAAGCATATTAAAAACACCACATAGACATATAATAAAGCAATAAAGCCCCGCAAAGCCATGTTTTACAGTGAATTTAGAACAGCACTCCGTGTTAGGCACCCCCTTAAAACAGTTACTCCATAAAAATATTCATTTTAATATTTATTTTATTCATAAAATAAACATCAGCAACAAAAAATATAACGTTATAACACATTTATTCCTCCGCCAAGAACCAAAGAGTTTGCCAGGCAACACATACAGCAACAAAGAATCACAAACGGCAGTTGCGCAGTAACACTAATGTAATGCGGTCACAGGTGTGTGTTTGTTTACAATGGCTTCCAACGCGGCTCAACCAATCAGAATCAAGGACCGGAACTATCCATTTTATAAACAACATTAAAAACTTGATTTTCACCACAGGGGGACATTTTTTCTAGTGAAGTATGTTTACGAGCTGTTTAATTCATAAAATTTAATCAAAATAAAAAATAAATTGAAACTAAATCCATAAAGTGATCCCATGAAGGGAATCCTATAAGGTTCTTATCCTATAATATTGTATAAAACAAAATATCTAATAAATAAAATGGGTTTGAGTGTTATATTTTCCTCCTTAGTAATGCCTTACTTGTCATATTGTTCAGAAATATGGGGAACGGCAAATAAAACAAATATAGTTGTATTAATTAAGTTACAAAAAAGAGCTATTAGACTTATTAATAAAGAAGGATATCGCGAACCAACTAATAAACTCTTTATTCAAAGTTATACCTTAAAATTGACAGATATTGTATATATAAAAATATTGGACATAATGTATAGAGCACTTAATAAAAGTCTCCCATCTGGTATTCAGAAATTATTTAAGTTAAGAGAGAGTATATATAACTTAAGAGGCCTGTTTATGTTTGAATGTGGAAAAGAAAGAACCAATGTAAAATCTAGATCTGATCAGTTATGGGTGTGAAATTATGGAATTTACTAAAAGATGATTTGAAATTATGTACTTCTCTGTCTAGCTTTAAAAGATCTTTAAAAAAGAAAATTGTTAATGAGTATTCAGTTAGTATGTAAATTTTGTTAATATTATGTAAAAAAAAATGCATGTGCAGTATTGTATAAATAGGTATACTGTTTTTTATCATTTATAATGCTGATTTGTACTTCTGTTTAGCTTCAAAAGATCGTTAAAAAAGAAATTGTTAATGATTATTCAGTTAGTATGTACATTTTGTTAATATTATGTAAAAAAAAAAATGTATGTGCAGTATTGTATAAATATGCATACTGTTTTTGTATAATTTATAATACTGATTCTTCAGGTATATGGTTAAATAGGGTAGGCAAATATAAGCCTCGGCTTCAGCCTACTCCTTTTTTTTTAGGTATTTCATTGTAAATATACCAGAAAAAAAATCTAATCAAATCAAATCTATATGAAGCGCCTTACGGAACCCTTTAAGGTCCTATATGGAACCTTTTTCTTCTAAGAGAGTGTAGACAGCATCATACGACCGATGTGAAGGCTGTTCCAGAAGGTACAAATCATATAAGAATCCTTCTTTTGGCCAAATTCAATGGCATTAAAAAAAAAAAAATCCATCCATAGTTTATAAAGTGAGGGAAATTTTGAATTGTATTCATTCTGATTAGAATAATTTGAGTCTGTCGGTGAGTCATTAAAGAGCATGAGAAAAATGTGAATTTAAATTCATTCACCATACCCAAAATTATTGATGATAATTGAAAAAAAGTATACATAGTATTTGTGTGTGCTGTGTATTATCCTTATGCGTCCAAGAAATGTCTAAAACCATATTTTTTCCATGAGCATTTCACTGAATTAAGATGATGCACAAATCCTTCACTGTAAAA
Organism: Rhinichthys klamathensis goyatoka; assembly: GCF_029890125.1. Lineage (NCBI taxonomy): Eukaryota > Metazoa > Chordata > Actinopteri > Cypriniformes > Leuciscidae > Rhinichthys > Rhinichthys klamathensis. Next base: position 51,679 of record NW_026607092.1, read on the forward strand.
GTTTCTAACCTCCCAACTCAACATTTTCTTGTGACTGGTCACATCTACATTTTTCAATTGGCCCAATATTGCAGAATTTCACTTGGGAAATTTAGATGTGACCAGTCACTAGAAAATTTTGAGTTGGGGAGGTTAATTTTTTTTTTACAGTGTTCTTTCCTATTTCCTTTTTTCATCTCTATATTCTAGCATACAAACTTTGTATTGAAGCAACTTTGTCGTTTCTGCCACAGTAGGATGAATCGCTTTGTTGTATTCCTCAATTCTAAGATGGTTTCGATAAAGTGTCTGCTTAAAGAATAAATGTAAATGCTTTTTTAGAATATCACAAACTGATGAAATTGTTTGTGAGTTGAGTTTCCCAAGTATTAGTTATATGATGCATAGAGTAGCAGCCTATATAGAGCGCTCCAGATTCGGCTCAGAGGGGTACTAAAGGCGTTTTCTGTAGTTAATGCACTCATTTTGGGGGTAAAGAAAGCAGGATTCGCTCGCGATATTCGCCGACGTTTAACGCCTCATGACTCAGGGCCGTTACAGTCAACGCAAGCAAGCAACGCGAGTGGCGCGAGCTACACGCTCCTTTTCATAGTATGCAAGCAGACGCAAGCGTCACCGGCGATGCGTGAAATGCAATACACCGATCGCGCAACAGGGGGTAGTAGAGTCTAGAGTCGGGTCACGTGATATTCATATCAAAATGGCAACTGAAGAGGAGTGTATATTGCTGATTTTACATCGGCGGCAACAAAGGATGTATACGAACAAGCTCGCATAACTTTTCCTCTTCGCCCGCCATTGTATTCAAATCTTCTTCTTCTGTAAACATAATAATATACCTTTTTATGTACATTACTTGCAATGTCGCCCCCACCGACAACGCATAGTATTGCGTACATCGGCGCGTCGCGTATCAAAAACTAGGATGACGCATTTGGCTACGCATCGACGCATAATGGCGGCCGAAGCGTAGCGATGTGTAGCCTTGCGCACGCGTATGCGTACCGATGCGTACCGATGCGTTGACTATGTAAGGGCCCTAAACAAAGGGCGCCAATGTGAGTGTGCACACCGACGCGAAAAACGCCACGCGTAAAAGCGTCATTTTTTTCAAAACGCCTCGGGTTAGTTTTTTTTGTTTGACGCGCCGCGTCAAAAACTATCCGACCAATGAGATCAGCGCTTTTGCTCACGCGTCTGGAGCTTCTGAAGTTACAGTAAAACACAACTTGGGGGCGCTCAAACACAAAACGGTCTTGCTGAGCACACATACGTAACGGCGAAGAAGATATACGCCAAGTAGCGTCTACACCATAGATATCCATAATAAAGGCTAGATGTCTCGTCCGCGTTGCTGGCCAAATATGGCCTTTATTATGGATATCTATGGTCTACACTGCCAGGAAGAGATAAGACGAGGAAGATGCGAGGCAAGATGAATGTAGAGCTTCTGGTCTCGTTGGTCTCGGAACATAAAGAACTATGACAAACGCGACAGCGACTACAAAATAGGACTATTTCTGTTTTACATTAAGCGCCATCTAATGTCAGGGAATGAATTTGCATGTTCACTCGGCTCATCGTCAGCGAAAATCGCTTGGGTGTGAACACAAAAAACGCGTTGAAAAACGCTGACGAATAACGCGCGCCGATATTCGTCCCGGTGTGTACGGGGCTTAGGGTGGCCTACATGTAACTGTAAAAGCACTGGGCTGGTAACTAAAAGGTTCACTGTAAAAAAATAAATCTGTAAAATAACGGTAAACTATTTGTAGTAGTGTGTAACTAAAAAAATACGGCGTACTGTTTTTTTTTAAATTAACAGCTAAATAACATTTTATCTGCTATATACTGTTAAATTACAGTTTTATACTGTAGCTGACAAAACGGTATTTAGTTGTTTAGTTGTCAAAAACAGTAACACACCGTATTTTCTATTGCTGATGCTGGCAACCACAGCTGCCAGTAGTTTACCGTTTTTTTACAGGATTATTTTTTACAGTGTTGTAAGTTTGAATTAAGGGTTTGGTTGGGGTCTCTTGGCTCTTTTGGTCTGACCAAAGCAGAAAATTATACATTTAGCAAGAATGCATTATATTGTTAAAATTCATCAAATAATCTGAAATATCAGCACATTAGAATGATTTCTATGTGATCATGTGTCCGATGCAGTCCCTTTTTCCGCTTTTAACACAACACATTCAGTGTGAACTCCTTACTTTTTTATTTTGCTTACAGAAAATGTGACAAAACTAAGTGGTTGTGTAAAAGTTTAGATCCTCCACTGATAATTCCCAGCACTTCTTCTTAAATATCTTTACATTAGTCTGCGCTATTATTTCTTCCTGTTTGACATCTGGTGTAGTCCGTGAGCTGAACATGCTGGAGTGGAGATGATGTCAGGCCCACATACGAGTTTAATTATCAGCTGTTCGGCTGGGAAACGGCTCTGTAGAGTTTGGCTTCATTCATCTTTTTCCTCTCATCCGAGACTTCTCCATGAAAGGAAATGGTGTGTTCTTGCGTAATGGTTGACGGGGCAGTTATAATTCGAATTAAAACAAACTCAGTCACTTATTACTGATATTCAGGATGTTTTTTTACCATATCACTGTATAAAATATATAATTTACCATTGCTTATAATAAATAATTTAGTTCAGAAATGGAAACATTACATTTTTTAACATTTTCTGAAGAATGTAGAGAAGTCGATGCTAAAGAGATTTGGTTTTTGCCCTGCTTAGGTATTCTGAGTGGTTTTAGTGCATTAATAATGTGGTTGCTAGGGTGTTCCAGATAGTTGCTCAGGTTATTAATATTCTGGGGGTGTATTGCAGAAAGATCCTAACTTTAGAATCCTATCTTATCTGTTTGGAAACCATGGCAGTTTCAGTTAGAATCTCATTTAGAACAAAAAGCAATTACAGAATAACATTTCCTAAGAAAAACTAAAATCCTAAAAGTCTTAAATACAAAGTTCTGTGATAAAACTCTAGAAGACGAAGGCTGATTGGTCCTTTACTTAATCTACTTGCAATCACATCTGATTGGTTCCTGCTGTATCAGCAGCCAATGAGCTCGCTGCTCAACCTTCAAATACTTGGTCACCAGAAACCCTCCACTTCCCCAGCTCCACCTGTAAAGATCTGCTACGGGTAATTCATGTATTTATTAATTATACAAGACAAAGAGCAGCAATGTTTGATGGTGAAGAGACTTTTGGAAGACCCAAACGAATGCAATGGGTTTTGATGATAAAATACTTGTAAATATTTCCCTGCAGACTCCCACAACATATGATATTGGAGTTAGTTCACAAATTGCTACCAACGTTAAAGACCAATGAGCCGCCACAGAGCATTTCCGCCTTATGTTTTTTTGTGTGTGTGTGTGTGACGGATATTTTAAAAGTGAGGTCACTTCTATAGCAACAAATATCCTTAAAAAACAGCCTGGACACCACAGACACATTTTTTAGCCCATTTATGTCTTCATCTTCGTGAGTGAGCAAAGGTGAAAGCTTCCCAAATAGAGTAGGCTTAACCTTTTCTACTGAGCTTATCAAAACTCTTACTCATATGTTAAAGCTGCAGTCCGTAGCTTTTTTAAGTTAAAAATAATCCAAAATAATTATATAAAAAAAAACGTATTCTGCCAGTGGTCAAAACTATCTGCTTGCCATAGCTAGAATCAAAACGGTTAGCTTGTAATAATGATTTTATTTCCAGTGGTACTGGTGGGTTTCCGCGGGAAATTCGAGCATGTCTTTGCGTCATTACGTCACACCCGTACACATAAAGAAGGAGTTTCGGCTAGCCGGCTATACTGCGCGTGACGAGATGTTTAGATGTATAGGCTTTTCTCGCAGCACTTTACATGATTAAACTTATGGCATCCAGGAAGATCCAGACAACAATCATCAGTGTCAACTGGAGATTCAGCAGTTATAAAACCCAAAAGACTTCGTACTTCGGATTTAAGGTGGCTAGAGAAAGAGAAAGAAACCGTCTCATGCGAACACAAGGATTTAAACATCGGCGGGGCTTTTGAAAAGTGCGTGAACTCCGTGTTTTGAAGGGGTTCAAAACGGAAGAAGAGACGGCTTTTTTCTGCTGAACAAGTAAGACATTTCAATAGTTCAATCGTGTAACAGTACGTTTTCTTAATTCACACAGTTATGGAGTTTCCTTTGTTGTGCCTTTCTCGTTTTGCTATTATGGAGAATATGAATTCTGAACTGCACAGGTAACCATAAAACACATTAAATTTAACATTAGTCACGCAATGCTGATGTTGTTAACATGAACAATTTGAGAACAAAGTAGGCTATAATTTGCACGGTTGCTGTAAATCGCGTTGATTAAATCTAACGAAGCTTATCATGTCGAATGCTTTTTCCCCCTTAGTTGGTCAGAACAAAAATGGATTTTACTTACTTGTTCAGAAGACATTTTCTTATGAAAATTCTTATGTTGGTCAAACTTTCAAAAAGTGAATCTGTGATTCTGTATGCCAGTATCCACACAGCGCGGTGACTGACAGCAGCACTCGCCTCAAAGCACTGTGTTCATCCGCGCTGTTTCATGCCGATTTACAACCCACGTAAAGATGATAATTCCGCGAATCACTGCAGTTACAGATTTCGAACAGAGAGATGGCGACAAAGAGGAAAAACTACGGACTGCAGCTTTAACTTCACAGCAGCTTGTGCGTCATTGGTTGCTTGATAACAGACCTGATAGATGATTATCGAACTCAATGGAGCGGTTTCTTAACTAGACATACGATTTTGTAAGATAAGAATCCGGTAACACTTTACAATAAGGTTCATTAGTTAACTACACTAGTTAACATTAACTCAATACTTCTTCAGCATTTGTTATTCTCTGTTAATGTTAATTTCAACATTTACTAATACTTTATTAAAATCTTGTTAACATTAGTCAATGCACTGTAAACTAACATGAACACACAATGAACAGCTGGATTTGTATTAACTAGCGTTAACGAAGATTAACAAATACAGTCACAAATGTATTGCTCATGGTTAGTTCATGTTAGTTCATACATTAACTAATGTTTATTAAATTAACCTTATTGTAAAGTGTTACCAAGAATCCTAAATCAAGTTAAGATTTGCTCTTGTAAAACAAATTTGTGAAAAATCCTAAATTAACTTGCCGCATCTTAGGTCAAGTCCTAAGATATAAAGTTTCTGTAATACGCCCCTGCTCCCTAGATAGGGCCCAAGTCTTTTCTGCACACTACAAGATTACAACAAGTGTGCTCTGCAAGTAGTCATAGCAATTTTAAACTGTTTTGAAATCTGTCTAACAAGTTGTTAACCAACAGTCTGCGATTATATGTCTAAAGAAAAGACAACTGTAAATATTTAAAGGGGTAATGAATTTAGAAATCAAATTTTCCTTGATCTTTTGACATGTCATTGTACTATAAAAAAAAATCCTTTAAGTTTCAGAACTTAAAACTTCCCCGTTAGTTCAAACTTTATTGAGACCAAGCTTCGAAGACGACTTGTTCCGGATTTTGTCATATTATGACATAATAGTGCGGGGAAAGACTGCCTCTGCAGAATCAGATCAATGCCTATTTCCACATTATTGTGTTAGATGCCGGTAGAGATACAGGTACAGAAGAGATACAGAAGAGATCCTGTATCTTAAAGAGATGCGTTCTTTGAGATCCAGGATCACTAAATTAAAAATAGCATTACCTTCCAAAGGATTCTAATGCGAGGAAAGTGTTTATTTGTTTTCAACTATGTGAATGTCTGTTTGTTCGGTGCATTTCACTTTGGTA